>NC_062970.1:3723151-3772089 GCF_023119035.1 Salvia hispanica | reverse complement strand
GGGAATAATGTATAAAAAACCATAGAACAAATTAATGTTATACATTGTGCACACTAAAATGCATATAACTAAACAAATAATTTAAAAAAATTAATTTATAATGCACGATTTTACCACCGGATTTTTACCGAAGAACTAACGTTGAAAGATGAAAGAGAAGAAAGAACGATGAAAGAGAAAAAAAAAATCTGGGAGAAGAAGAAAAAAACCGATGCAATATTTGGTGAGGAGAAAATTATGGACTTTCCATAACCACCAATATTGTCATTCCCTAAAAAGCCATTTTCCATATTTTTAATTAATAAAAAATGTATAATCAGGCCTTAATTTTGGGCATTGAATGTTAAGAATGAATGGTTGAGATTAAAAAGGAAAAAACATATAAAATAGGAAAAGCATATGAATACACCTCTCTATATATATATATATATATTATACACACACGCGTACACGTGAATACACGTGAATAATAAATAAAGTGATCATATATTACGTTACACATTTCAAATTTAATGGTTTTTCTTTTCCTTAGTATATATATTATAATCTACATGAACAAAATATATGATCACAGCTTAAATTCTGTTAAATTTAAATTAAATTTACTATATGAATAATTATAATAATTATTATTATATTTTTATAATTGCACATTCATCAAATGATGGCATCCAACTAGACCAAGGCAAAATAATTTGAAACCCCATTAATACAACGCCTATATATTTACATACACACCAACAAAATTTGTTGGTTCTAAATTTTTACCAAGGGAAGATGTTGCTCTCTACAATCCTTGCTCTGGTGCTCGGATTGATCGTCCACCTCTACACTTCTGTGGTGGCAAAGCCAAGCAAGATACAGAAAGCGTTGACTCCTAATTTTAAAACATGTTGCTTCTGCCAATTATATTCATCGCGTGGCTAAGTTGACTTCAAATTTTAAAACATGTTACTTCTGCCAATTTATATATATTCATCGTGACTGTTGATCTAGTACAATATAAATTTGTCTGCGTATGAATTAGTAATTAATGGCGTGCCAAAGTGTAAACGTGATTTGGTATATCCTAGCTACCATTACATTATTTGACAAATAAAAGTAAAATACCCGCGTGGGCAGCTCAATTGGCAAAGGTGCAGATCTTGCTACAACAAATAAAAATAAAATAGATTTTCACTTCCAAACTAGATATATTAATTATAGAAACATAGTTATTTTTTCTTAAAAGAAGCAATATATCATTATAATTAAATAGGTAAACTATACCAAAAGATTGGAAATTACACGTGAATAATAAATAAAGTGATCATATTCCGTTACACATTTCAAATTTAATGGGGTTATTTTTTGCTTAATATATATTATAATCTACATGAACCAAAAAAATGATCACAACTTATGGGGTGTTCGTTTTGCAAGATTGTATCCCGAGATTAAACTAGTAATGTGTTTGGTTCATGAGATTTAGTCCTCCAACTCAATCCTAGATGGATAATTATGGAATAGTTAGTCATAGCTAACCCCCTATGACTAAAATAATCTCACGACTCAATCATAGATTATATCTTAGTATTATTTTATCTATTAAACCGAACACCACCTTAAATTCTGTTAAATTTAAATTAAATTTACTATATGAATAATTATATAGTATAATTATTATTTTATTTTTATAATTGCACATTCATCAAATGATGGCATCCAACTAGACCAAGGCAATATAATTTTTTTTTTTACGAAGAAACAACGGCAGATTGATTAAAAATATTCAACGATACAATCTGGAATAAAAGACCACAACATAAAGGGAGGGTACAAAAAGGAGTTACGAGCTAGTAATTGTTGACATTCCGATATGACGGCTCCGTATTTGGACCAATCGGGTGATGTGTCCATGATGGAGACTACACCTTGTGCATCTGTGTATATGATACCTAGCCCTGGACCGTGTCGAGAAACATACTTACTAATAGTACAATATTAATAATTTAAAAATACATATATGAAAATCTTAAAATAAACAAAAATAATTTTAAATACACAAACTATATGGAGTATTTCATATGTAAATATGTTAATAATCATGGGCTATTATGTAGGTGATCAAGTCATTGCCTAATATTTTGATTATATAAAATAAATCATAATGTATATTTTCACTACACTGATGATTAATTAACATAATAATAAATTTACCTTTTATGTTTATGTGAATATTTTTTTATAATAATAATACTAATACATTTTTATTAAAATTGTTAACTTTTTAGTTTAGTATACTTTAATTTGATTGTAGTTTTATTATCACAAATAATGTTACTGCGTTATATTATTTTTATTATTACATTATATATTTATTTAAGTAGTACTCTCTCCGTCCCTGAAAATTTGTCACTTATTTCCATTTTCGTCCGTCCCTCAAAATTTGTCACCTTTCACTTTTTCATTTTTGGTAATAAACGCATATTCCACCAACTCATTCTCACTCACATTTTATTATAAAACTAATATATATATATAAGTGAGACTCACATGCCATTAACTTTTTCAACTCACTTTCTACTACATTTCTTAAAACCCGTGCCGGGTCAAATAGTGACAAATTATGGGGGACGGAGAGAGTATATTATTTTATGCTATGAACGTTGATATTGCTTATTTTTCGATTAACAAAATTTAAATCAGACATTTTGTGCATCGCACATTTGCTACACTTATGCTATGTTTAGGTTATAGGGATATACTAATATGCTAATTAATTTTAAAGTGCTAACGTACATCCTATCAGATGCTGCCACGTGGCACAAAAAAATGCAATATTCTAAATACAAAAATGCAATATACATTTGTAAAGGTGATTGGTGAATTTTGACAAATTGCATTTTAATTATAGGCAGATTGCATTTTTTATTGTTGAGTTTTGCATTTTAGATATTGACTGTTTAATATACATTTTATATATAGACGTATTGCATTTATATATAGTTTATTTTGCATTGTAGACAATTTATGTTAAAATGCAAAAATTAGCAATATAAAATGCAATTTATCTATAACTAATATGTAACCTGCGAAAATGCATGCACAACTTAACCATTAATACAACTCCTATAGACAATTTACATACACACCAACAAAAAAGTTAACTTTTATAAAAGTTAACTTTTATATACTCCCTCCGTCCCTGAAAATTTGTCACCTATTTCATTTTTGGTCCGTTCCTAAAAATTTGTAACATTTCACTTTTACCATTTTTGGTAATGGACCTCACATTCCACTAACTCATTCTCATTCACATTTTATTTTAAAACTAATATATAAAAGTAGGACCCACATGCCACCAACTTTTTCAACCCACTTTCTATTACATTTCATAAAACCGTGTCAGGTCAAATGGTGACGAATTTCGGAGAACGGAGGGAGTATTAGTTTTACACTTCTAATAAAATATTAGTGAAATTGAGTTAGTGGAAAGTAGGGTCCATTACCAAAAGTAGAAAAATGGAAGTGGGACAATTAATAAAGGACAAACCAAAATAAAAACCTGTAACATAGAAGACGGAGCGAGTTTAAATTAATAGTTTGTGCATCAGACATGTGTTACACAAGTTGACATAACGTTTAGGTTATATGGATAAATTAGTTAATACTAAAGTTGACATAACGTTTAGGTTATATGGATAAATTAGTTAATACTACTCTAGGGATGTGATCAAATAAAAATTCTAAATATCGTACAAACTCAAAATTATGATCTAGACCATTGAAAAATGTCAACAGATCAAAAAAAACATCAACAGAAAAATGTTAACAGAATTTCAACGATAGTCAATGATTGATGCTGTCTTGATACTGTGTTGACATTAAAATCTTGAAATTTTATACTGTGTTGATATTGTATTGAAACTGTGTTGAAGCTGTGTTGAAGAGTTTAGAATCTATACAATATATAAAAGGGGAGTTTTGAAGAAATTTACAAGACTGTCATTTAATTTAAAAAATTATATTAAATCAAATATATACTTAAAGGCCATTAAATGTATGATAATATACGTGATTAAGTGCAGTGAGTGAGATATTTTATTCACGTATAACTGCTCAGTGAAGCTCATGATTATTGATAGATTGGAAAACATAGCATGGAATCATTCTTTCATCGTGTATGGCAATATTGTAGCAGTGAATTGTTCTTGCATTTCGTTTGGGCTGTTGAACAAAATGGTTATGATGTATGAGTTGGATGATGTATGTGTCTTTAATCCAATTAATTCTGTATAGATAGCTTTGGTTTAGGTCTTTATTGGAATTTGGTAACATGCAGACTGCAGACGGCGATGCTCTTTATGCTTTTACATGAAATTGCTGATCTGCAGCTCTTGAAACTTGTGCTGCTATCCCAGCCTTAAGATCCGATCCTCCTTGAGGCAGGAGAAATGTTCCTCTGATGACATTGGGATCTGATTTTCTGGATCATTAGAAGAATATCCCAATGGGAGGCCATACTTAGATCTTATCTTCAACGTCAAATCATGATAAAATCCAGTAGCCTCAGAGAGGAAGGTCTTAAACCGAGTTCGGATATTTGTAACTCGATCAGGTGTAGCACGAAGTGTGCCTTTACCATTTTGGGGTGCAGGTGATCCTGCTGAAACCGCTGTAGCAAAGAGGGCCCTTAGCTCCTCAATCCTCCTATAATGCAATTGCGATAGAGCATATTCTATATCATGTTGTTCAGAAAAAAACATGGTCATCAAGGAGAATTCTTTCATAATTTTCACACATATTCTGCCATGTGTTAGGTATTTTATTTATCCTTTCATCGAATGCATGTGGTGTGAATTGTTCGATTGTGTACTTTCATGGGTCTCATCTTATGCTTTACTCTACAGATTATCGTTTTAATACATATTGATTATTGATTTTGTGCATTGCTAATTGATTTTGTTCCTTATTTTATTGTAGTTTTAGGTGAGGCGGACGATATTAAAAATGACAAACGAATTATTTTACCTATAAGTTCCGTTGAAGAGCGACGATTGTGAAGAATTGAAGGTTTTAGTTTATAATAATGTGATTGATTTTAATTTTAAAGTTAATTTAGTGTATAAATAAGTTTTAAAAATGTCCATTGTGTTTAATTCTTTATTGTGATAGATTTTTATCTTCCTACTCATTAATATTTAAATATTATATTATGTGATTTGTTTCAAATTTATTCTGTATAGATTTTTTATTCTCATATAACTAAAATTGTTACTCATATTGTTCATGGTTAATATTGATTCTAATTTTATTTAATTAATTTAAAATATAAAAATTAATATTTTTAAAATATATTAATCTGTGTATAGCACATGCGTGATATTAGTTTGTATAATATATAAGTTTTTATTTTATCATTACCTCCGTTCCATATGTTGTCATTAGTTCTGTCGCTTTTAAAATATTGAAAATGATTAATTACTTTTTGACAATATTAAAAGATGAATCATTACTACCACTGTATCAAATTGTCAATCAGCATGAAGGCTGTCAAATTGTCAATCAGCATGAAGGCATATGACGGCGTCCAACGCCTATATATTTACATACACACACAAAAAAGTTCATCACCAAATATATTGCTAGCATTTGTTGTTTTCTAATTTCTAGCAAGGGAAAATGTTGCTCTCTACAATTCTTGCTCTGGTGCTAGGATTCATCGTCCACCTCTACATTTCTCTTGTGGCAAAACCAAGCAAGGTACAAAAAGCGTTGAAGAAACAAGGAATCAACGGTCCTCCACCAAAGATCCTCCTCGGCAACCTTCTCGAGATTAAGAAATCCCGGGATGCAGCCGCGAACGCAGCTTCCGAATCTGGGCCGCCAGCCCTCCATAACACTGCCTCGGTGCTCCCATTTTTAGAGCAATGGAGGAAGCAATACGGTATAAGTATAATATATGATGCAGCAGTCATTCCTAAATACATCCACATTAAATTTAATTTTTTTCCTCTTTAGGTAAACTATTCACGTTTTCTATGGGAAATCTGCAAGTGGTATACGTGAGCGATCCAAATATGGTGAAGGAGATCGCAACAACGACGTCGCAGGACTTAGGAAAGCCTGCTTACCAGCAGAAAACACTTGGTCCACTTCTTGGGCAGGGCATCTTGACGTCCAACGCTGCGATCTGGGCACGACAGAGAAAGATCATTGCTCCCGAGTTGTTCATGGACAAAGTTAGGGTAAGTAGTAAATTACAGAAATCACCCACTTTCCTTAGGACACATAATTGGAATTAGAACTATACTTACTCCCTTTGTCCCTTAAAATACATGAACTAGTATATCATTTTAAAATTATGAACTAGTATCTAATTTAGAAAACTATTTTCTCTCTAATTTAGGATGGAAAGAATATTTTGTATTTTTGGGTGAAGAAACTACTAGTGATGCAGGGAATGATGGGAATAATCACTGTCGGCGGACATAGTGGTGAATACTTGGAAGCAAGAAGTCGAATGCAACAATGGTGGAGTTGTCGACATCGCTGTCGACAGTTATTTGAAAAGATTTTCGGGAGATATTATTTCAAGAGCTTGTTTTGGGAGTAATTATGCCAAAGGGCTCGACATTTTTTTGAAGCTTGAGGCTCTCCAAAAGCTTGTGTCCAAGAAATTCAATAGTGTCGGCCTTCCCGGATTAAGGTATAATTATTATATTAGTACTTATAATTAATGAGTAATTAAGCAGAAAATACTAACACGCATGCATGAGTTATATTATATATAGGCATCTTCCGACAGAGAGCAATAGGAAGATATGGGCTTTGGAGAAGGAAATCGGGACATCAATACTGAAGCTAGTAAAGGAGAGAGAAGAAGCTGGATACGAGAAGGATTTGCTGCAAACTCTTGTTGAAGGAGCAAAGGGGACTTATTCAACAACATCTGCGATGGATCAGTTCATCGTTGATAACTGCAGAAACATATACTTAGCTGGCTTCGAGACATCTGCTGTTTCAGCCTCGTGGTGTTTAATGTTGTTAGCATCCAACCCCGAGTGGCAGACGCGCATTCGGGAAGAAGTGGAGCAAGTCTGTCGGGGCCGAATCCCTAACGTAGACATGCTGCGTGAGATGAATCAGGTTAGATCCGACGATCATTTTATAATTAGATACTTAGGCCCAGATAATATACTATCTAGTAGTATTGAGTTATGAGATTATTTTAGTCACAGTGGATTAGCTATGACTAATTATTCCATGATTATCCATCTAGGATTGAGTTATGAGATTGAATCTCATGAAATAAACACAGTAAATATTTAATCTGAGATTCAATTTTGAAAACCGAAGACCCCCTAATTAGTTTGATTTTTATATATTTTTTTATATTTGCAGCTACATATGGTGATTCAAGAAACAATGAGGTTGTATCCTCCGGCGCCAACCCTGGGTAGGGAGTTGTCGAAGGACTGGAAGATAGGGAACGTGCACGTGCCTAAGGGCGTGAACGTGTGGACCGTGGTGGCCACGTTGCATACGGACCCTGACATATGGGGTCCGGATGCTCTCCAATTCAAGCCGGAGAGGTTCCGAAATGGGATCTCAGGTGCTTGCAAGAGCCCCAAGTGCTACTTGCCGTTCGGATTTGGACAGCGCGTGTGCGTCGGGCAACATCTGGCCATGGTGGAGCTTAAGTACCTCATGGCTCTAATCATCTCCAACTTCTCCTTCACTTTGTCTCCCAAATATGTTCATAAGCCAGAGATGACCATGATGATAGAGCCTAAGCATGGAGTTCACATTTTAATTAACAAGATATGATTAAGAAGAGTACGAACAAGTTGCTTTTTGTGTTGGTCATTTTTCAAATAAGTTTGTACGCATATAAGTGTTTTTTCTTCTTCTTTTGTAGCCATTTATATAAATGGTTATGTGGGTGATTTAAAATTGTACTAGTAGGGGCATGTTAGGGCGCCACCACCCTTTAAAATAACACCATGCCATCATTCCTAGCCAATCATTTGTACATGTGGACGAATAATTAGCTGCCACGTGGCAAAATAAAAATCTGGAAAAAGACGGTCAACAATATGCTGGTCTTTAACCAGCAATATTTCTTGTCCAGCAATATCCGACACACTATACAAGACAATCTATAGATTGCTATGTAGTGTTTGTAATATTGCTGTGTAGCGTTTATAATATTGCTGTATAAGTGGTGTCACGTTGTCATTTTAAGAGGGATTGTCATTTTAACACAAACATGTACTAGTATTTATCTTCTTTATACTTTTTGACTATATATCGGAATTACAAATAGTAGATCAGGACTTAAAACACAAATCTTCTTCTAGAATCAAGTTAATTATTCGTAAAAGCTCAGGTCTTTTGACTTTATTAATTAATAAAGGTGTCAAAATCTCTTCTTTTAAATTATACGCATCTCTCGAATATTGTAGAAAATCCACATAAATTCAGTTATTTAATTATTTATTTTGTGGAAACAATTTATTTAAATTATTAAGTTTGAGTCGAGAATTTCTATAGGTTCATTTCGGATTATTTTTATCGGTTCTTTCCCTAATGTATTATGAGGTCGAATCGCATATGGTCCTAATTTATAAATAAGAGAATTGTACTCTCTCCGTCTCATTGAATTCCTTTTTGGTTTGTCCCACCCAAGATGACTCATTACTAAGGTAATATCTTTATCTCTATTTTATTCTCTATAATGTTACTTTACTCTCTCCACTCAATACACAAAATAAAACTGCATAAATTCATGTATCGTCCAAGAAAAAGGAGGTTATCTTCCTTGGGATGTAGGGAGTATAACTTAATAGAAATCCTTGGAAAGTCTTTTCTCACTACTGATGTGAAATCATTCTTTACTAATAATAATTTAATTATTTTTCTCTCTACCTTTCTCTTACTTTATCAATTTTACATTAAAATTTGTGTCGAACTCAAAGTTTATATTTTTTGGGGACAAAGGGAGAGGGAGTAAGAGTTGAGGAAAATCCTTTGCTAGGAATTTGTCAAAATAATTGTAACCTTGGAACAAATTCGTCATATTGATACTTTTCCACAAACCCCAAACACAAGTCAAACGTCAGCCAGCCCATTATCTGCGACCATATTTTCTATTAAATACTCCCTCCATCCCCCATAATTTCACCATTTGATCTAGCATGCTTTTTAAGAAATATAATAGAAAATGGGTTAAAAAAATTGGTGGCATATGGGTCATACTTTTATATACTCCCTCTGTCCCATTAAAAATGCAACGTTTTCCTTTTTTGGTTGTCCCATTAAAAATGAAACCTTTACTAAAATGGAAACAACTCTATCTCTACTTTTTCATCTCTCTTACTTTACTCTCTCTTCATTAACTCACAAAACAACACTACATAAAATATCGTGCCGATTCCCAAATGTTGCATTTTAAGTGGGACGGAGGGAGTATTAGTTTTATAATAAAATGTGAGTGAGAATGAGTTAGTAGAATATGATGTCTACTATCAAAAATGCTAAAAGTGAAAGATGACAAATTTTTAGGGACGGACGAAAAAGGAAATAAGTGACAAATTTTCAGGGACGAAGGGAGTAGTACATAAGGAATGGAAAAGATTCAATATCAAAACTTTTGAAAGGCCCACTATCAAGTATTCCCTCCGTTCCATAGTAATGGAGGCGTTTCTTTTCGGCACGAAGATTAAGAAAAATTATGTTAGGCGAGTTAAGTAAATGTAGAATAAAGTGGAAAATGAGATGAAGAGAGAAAAAAGTAAGAGAGAGTAAAGTAGGTGTGGAAAAATATGTTCACTTTTACTAAAAAGGGAAATGACACTGTTACTATGGAATGTATAAAAGTGGCAAAATGACTCTATGGGTTATGACTTGGGATGGAGTAGAAGAACAATCTTTCGATAATAGGGATTCTCGGAGACAATACTCAATTAATCAACGGTCGATTATGCAAAATCGAGTTAAGGTTCTTACAATACGACATAGCACACATCAAAGTTTTTTTGGAAATAGAGATTTCAGTTTATGGAATAAAACATCGAAAGCGACTGGAACGCAGTTACATGTAGGAAGACATAAACTTCCAAAAGTAGTACACAATAGTAAGGTAGATTACTTTATTCGGCACACAGTAGTAGGATAAGATATTTGATACAGCATACTCCACTCCATCAGAGCTCAACCTGCACATTTAGAAATATGTGCAGAGCTGAGTACAAAGGTACTCAATGAACACGTTGCCAAAAAAAAATACACATATACATTTATAAAATAATGTCAAGCCATCATCACAGTAATACTCGGGGAAATTTTTTTCTCAGAAAGGCTCAAGCTTACTAAATTCTTTTTCTTGAAAATTCGACTAGCCAGTCTTAGTTCCTTCTGTAATTCGCCATATCTGAACATTCCTCCTTGTGCCGGGAAAGTGGCCACTTTCCACAGGAACTGGACCGGCCAACCTTACTGATGACACACAGTCCACGTGTACACTAGTCCGAGTAGGGACTCTTGACTCAACTTATTTTTAACACAAGTATACCCGCAAGTGTACGGGGTTAATGTAACAAATAGTAAGCAAAGAGTATCGTATCCACAGAGACAATCAGTGTCAACCTAATTACCACGAACCAACCTCAACTACTATCTAGATGAATCGGAAAGTTTTGGTTTTTCTAAATCTATTTGAAAGCAAAGTAAAAGCAGTTAAAAAAAACTAGAGAACTAAAAGCAAATAAAAGAACGGATGTAGATCAAGGATGAGGGATGTAGAATCCTACGGGATCGATAACAACTATCCTATGCTCAACTAATTTTCAAACTATGCCAACAAAGGGTTTCAAGGGTTATTAAGCTATCATTAAGGTAAAACTATATCTTCTTACGAAGCATATAATTTGTAGATTGCTACCTAGAACCGAAGTCTCCTTCCTAGAACTAAGGTAATAACTCCTAATAGCTCCTAAGATACTTAGCTTCATTCAAGGGTTCAAATTTCTCGATTATATTGGCAAAGACGTCAATTTATTCTCTTTCAAATTAAACTACCACTTCTCAGCTCTTGATGTAAATTCCATATGCATTTATTAGGTGATCAGTCAAATAAATGTATAAGCACAGAAGAAATCAAAATAATCACATGAGCCAAGGCATAAAAAACGGAAATCAATTAAACATAAAAATCATTGTATCTCTCCCGTAGAAATCTACGGAGGATTTAGCTACTCATGCTCATCACAAAAGTCAGAGAAATATTCAAAGGAATAATCAAAAACATTGTCGAACAAGAATAAAACTAAAAGTAGAAACTCCTAGAATTGGATTGGGCGGATTGGAGGCCTCGTCTTCAATCTTGCGATGAATACTCGTCCTCTGCTCGTTCTTCTCTTTTTCCTAGGTGAAAAACCGGTATTTTGGGGGTAGGAAGCGTGTAAGTTGTGTTTGGATGCGTTTCCTAGGCATATATATACCTAGGGTTGACTTTGGCGCAAAATAAACTGCCAGACGAAGCTGGCGGGTCGCCAAGTTGGATGTGCGTCGAAGCTGGCGAGTTGTCAGCCGCCTACGGCGTTTTTCTCGTGTTTTGCTGGCGGGTCGCCAGGTTCGTTTGCATGCGAACCCGACGCGGGTCGCCAGCTATGTCACTGCTCCGCGCAGTCTTGGTAAAATGGTCATAACTTCTTCTACCAAACTCAAATTGAGACATTTAAGATATCCATGCGAAGCTCTTTCGAAGACGAAGAGAATGGTATACTTTATGTAAGAATCAGACTTCAAAATCTCTAGAAAAACTGTCTCGAACCAAAGCTGCTGCACATCCACATATTTTGTACATTTTTCTACACATTCTTCACAAAATGGTCAAAATACAACATAATAGAGAAGTAGCTATAACCATGTCTCAAAGTACACAATATATGATAAAAATCGAGTAAAACTACCCTCTAAAACCATGTAAAATCCAAGTGAATCAGTATTCTAGATTAATTCTTCCATTGTGTCTTGCTCTTTTTATTCCAACATAATCTTCCTTAAATTCTTGTAGCTAGACCCGACATCTTTGACAGATTCCATGGCCATGCCTCTCAACATTAAAGCATGTTTTCTAATCTCCTCTCCTTTTTCTCCTTCACCCATCACAACATCCAAACACTCCCTTAATTCTTCTCTATTTAGCACTTCGTCTCCATTCGTGCTCGCTCTGACCCCATTCCCCCACACCTTCTCCACAAGCATAGCGTTCGTGGTCTGGTCAGAAATATGTGGGCACCCGATCATCGGGACCCCACAGACCAGACCTTCAAGAGTCGAATTCCACCCAAGAGTCTTCATTCAGTCTCAGTCTGGATTCGTATCCCTAGACTAAAAGGATAAGCGCCAAAGGCTCAACACCCCGACTCGTCTTGCTTAACCAAGAAAAGAGGTAACTTTTTGCTTTTTGAAAAGAAAGAGAAGTTCATAAAGTTCTATTCAGTAGAGGAAAAGGAAACGTATTCCCTTTTTAGGGACATAATTCAAAGAAAAGGGAAAATAAGTTTTGATAAAAAAAAATGAGATTTGAAAATTTGAAGTTATAATTATTTCTTTGAAGTTAAAGTGTTTTGAAGATTTGAACTAAGAGTGTCTCCAATGGCGGACGTGCCGACGTCCGACCGGACGTCCGCCATAATGGCCCCGAAGGGCGCCCGCGCCCGTCCCGAATGCCCGTCGCATGGGCTCGCCCCTCCGCTCCACGGGCGAGCGGACGTCCGCCGCTGTGAGCTCCACTCGGACGTCCGACATTTTAATTTTTTTTTTTTTAAAAAAACTCTATAAATATGGCTCGTTGAACTTCATTTCATTCACACCACTTGTGTTGACAAGTTTCTCTCTCTAAATCTACAAATTTCATTTCTACTACAATGGAGTACAATAGGAACTCCCCCACCACGAGTGGAGGAAATACACCCACGATTCCCACCGGAATGGAGGGAAACTTTGCGGGGATGACTCCCCAAATGTTCTACAATATGTACCAGTTGATGAGTCAGATGGGTGGGATGATGCCCGGGGGCAGCGGGGATGGGCGGTATGCCGGCAAATATGGCGGTGGGTGGGTTGATGCAGCACAGGAGCCCGAGGACGCCTAGGGAATCTGTCTATCGCCCATATATAGATTTGTTGGCCGATGATTCCCCTAGTTCTGTTCCGGAGACTCAGTACGCCGGCATCGAGACTTTCTCTTTTGAGGAGTTGGGAGCGGAGTTGGGGCTATCGCCGATCCGTGAGACTCCCGATGAGGCGGAGCCTGCTGCAAGGGGCAGGGGCAAAGGCAAGGGCAAGGCCAGGGGTGGGGGTAGGGGCAAGGGCAAAGTCTCGAGCTCTCCCTCGCACATGGTGGCAGAGGAGGAGGAGGAGGAGGATGAGCAGGAGAAGAGGACGATCTGGACCGTGTGAGAAAATGTCGTGCTTGCGAAGGCCTGGATCGGTGTAGTAGAGGATCCCTACAACTTACCGAACCAGTATGTTGACCGATTGTGGCTTCGCATTAGTAAGGCCTACCTCATAAACAAACCGTCTGGGGCGAAGCCTCGCACTCCCGAGCAATGCCGGAAACAGTGGCTTCGGTAGAGGCCTAAGCTCAGTCGTTTTTCCGTCCTCTACCAAAACAACATGCGCATGACGACCAGCGGCATGTCTGAGGAGGATGTGAAGAACCGTGCCTTGGCCCAATATCCCGACAGAGATCTGAAGTTCAAAGATTTTGACCAATGGGAGGCCTTTCTCGTGGTCAGAGAGTCGCAAAAGTTTTGTGTGGATGTCGAATCGGGCTGGAAGCGAACGAAGATCAACTCTTCCGGTGAGTACAGCAGCAGTGCTGGTTCGCACGAGCTCCCCGAAGCCGAGGAAGTGGCCCCGCTACCACGATCAGACTCTCGCCGTCGTCGTCGCCCGATGGGGCAACAAGGCTGCGCAGCGGATGGCGAGGGGAAGCGGCAGCGGCAGCGGGTCCTACGAGGTCGAATCGGAGGCCCCTGAAGGTCCAGTTATGAACGACCGTCTCGCCCGCGCGTAGCTAACGAAGACCCTGATGCAGAGCATGAATAAGTGGTTTAGCACACACGATCCTGTGTACAAAAGGATTTGCAAGGATGTGATCAATGCATGTCGGCGCGATTTAGGAATACCACCCATTGATGATTATGGCGTCGAGATTCGGGGCGGGGACGTCGGAGGCGGGAGCGGCACGGGCGGCGGGGACGAGGACGAGGAGGAGTGAGAGCCGAGGGTTGTATTTCTCGACTTTTTATGATTATGTAATTTTTAGGTATTATGTAATTTTCTTTTTAAATTATGTAATTTTTTTTTAAATTATGTATTTTTTTTATTATGTAATTTTTTATTATTATGTAATTTTTTTTTTTTATTTTTAATGAAGTATTCGAATTTTCCCGTATTCCGTGTCGACATTTTAATTCCGTAATAAAAAAAAGTCTGTAAATTGAATAATTGCGGGAAGTCCTAGTGGGTAGTCCTAGTTAAAATGTGAAGTCCTAGTGATGACGTGGCATGGATTTTGTGTGGGAAGTCCTAGTGGGACGGGCGCCACCGGAGACACTCTAAGAAAAATAGTTGATTCTCAAAGAGAAGTTTTGGCAAAGGTGTTTCTTTTCGATCGAAAGTTTAAAATGTTTGAAAGAAAAGATTATCTTTTATGAGTTGAACTTTTAGAGCATGAGTCCTATGGAGTAGAGCACTAAGCCGTTCTTCACAAAACATAGAATGCTTTAGGATGCATGCTTTCCTTAAGAAGAATATGGTTCGACTTTGAATCACAATGACTTCACTATCGTATTACTAGAACGATAAAAATAAAAAAAGAACATAGAAAGAAGTTGAGTAAGGAGAAGAACTCAAGTGGCAACAAATTTTAAGCTATGAAAAGGAGATGGCTAACGGGTGCAAACAATTGGTTAATCTAGGAGTTAACAACTACAAAAGAAACGTAGCCCACCCCCATACCAGCATCGAAACTATGACTACAAATAAGCTGCTAAGCTGCTAATTCAGAAATGAGATAGAAGAGTTAACAGAATCTGCAAATATCGGGATGAAATTTAATTTAAGGGGGTAGAATGTAACATTCTGATTTTTCCTCTCTTTTTATTTGAATTGGAAAGGAAGTCGAATAGATAGCTGAAAATTTTTGTTTAATCTTCATTTCTTTTCTCCGATTAAAAGACTATTGAACGCTTAAGATCAATCAAGAGGAATCATAATATATGTTTGGTTTTGGTATAGCACCAAAGTCTTAGATTGTCAAAATTTTATGAAATGAATTTAAATTTCAAGAAATAAAGCATATAAAAGGATTTATTTCTAAAAGCCATTGTGGGCCTAATTTATGAAGGAAAGTACATATCCACTATTAGAAAATCCAAATCACAAAATTTTATGAAATGAATTTAAATTTCAAGAAATAAAGCATATAAAAGGATTTATCTTTAAAAGCCATTGTGCCTTGTGGGCCTAATTTACGAAGGAAAGTACATATCCAATATTAGAAAACCCAAATCACTAAAATAATTCCTGGAGCCCAAAGTATCAAATTCCAAATTTCTTCATATCTATTATCTGTTGTTGCATAATTGTTCCACCTCTTTCTCCTTGATTACTCACCTCATTCAAGCCGCGTAGCCACTGGCGGACACAGTAAGGCTGAGGGAGGGGCTTAAGCCCCTACCCAGCAGCTATTTTTTTGGTTTTCAATTTGTAACTTTTTGAAAGTTTTTAAAACTACCTTGTTCAAGCCCTCACAAAACCAATTTATCTGAGGACTAAAGTATTGAAAATTAAGTGATAGGTGGGGCTGAATTTAAAATTCTGAAATTAATGAAGAGAAACAACAATGGCGGATTGGCTGTCATAGTTTCAGAAAGAAGAAGACATTTAATAATAAAATAAGTTATAATATTATTATAAAAATATATTATGGAATCTGGCCACTTTTTATGAACCCCAATAGAGATTGATGCGTAAGTGTAGGTATTTTAGTTTTTGAAAATTATAAAAATGATATACAAGTAATACAATATAATCCATACAAATTCTCTTCAATATATACAAAATCCCTTAGAAGGCTAGAACTAAGTAAATGGAGTATATAATATTACTCCTCAAGCACTGAATTTTCCTTTTCAATTTAATCATACAAAAGTTTATCTTTGTAAAATTCTTCATGTAGTACTTTATTAGGAGAAATTAATAATGAGTATAAAAATAATTGTTATGGAATTTGTAGTGTAATTTATACTAGGACTTAAGCTTTTTTTAATTTGAAAAACTATTGATTTGAGTTTGAATTGTTGGGTTGAAGTTTTTCAAAGAATAGATACCAAACAAATTCGGAAATATTTTTAGTCAATGAGAACACACAACTTTAGTTGCCATAATTCGAATAAAACAATATAATTATAACATTATTTGTTTAATTTTAGCTAGGTATATACTATATATGTTGTTCTAGTTTCATGTTCATTTTTATAGTTGTTGCGATTGATATTTTTTATAACACAATACTCCTTCATTTCAAGGTAGAAATCACAATTTTTTAAAAAATTTATCCCAAAAGATGTTATATGAATTATATATTTTTTTAAAATTCTCTCCCAGATTAATATATAAAAAAATATTTTTTCCATCTCTATAACACACAAAATCTCTCTGCCATCATATAGGTGCAACACCCCTGGACGAAAAGATCTATATAGCTTACAGTAAAGCCCCTACTGAATAAATTTTCTGCGTCCGCCACTGCACGTAGCCCCTCCACCACCTGCTTGATCAGCGACCAAATCCTTAGAGATATATATCAATCGATTCAACAATATAAATCATTTACTCAAAATCCTAAAGAAATAGATAGAGATGGAGCCGTAGGTTTAAGAAGTTTTCATCCTACAGTTTGAAGTTCTCTCCTTGAAACAAAAGGGTATAGTCCTCTAAATTCTGAATTCTCTTCGTTTCTTTTTCCATGGCATAACATGTAATCAACCATAGAATAATCACATAATTCGAACAGTAGCATCAAATAAACACCAATCGAACACCCTCGCTGATTAATCGAAAACGTGAGATAAGAACATAACTGGAATGTAAAGAACTTATCTTTCGGGGTTGTTTCGGGGCTGGCTTCGAGACATCTGCCATTTCAGCTTCTTGGTGTTTAATGTTGTTAGCTTCAAACCCCGAGTGGCAAACACACATTCGGGAAGAAGTGGAGCAAGTATGTCGGGGCCGAGTCCCTGACGTAGACATGCTACGTGAGATGAATCAGGTTAGATGAGACCATAGTATTACATTCCGTTTTGATTCGTTGTGAGTTTTTAAGAAATTGAATGATTTTGTGAAGAAAAATGGATAGAAAAGTTTATAGAATTTGAGTTCACATACTCAGCAAAGTATGAGTCCACTTACTAAAAATATAAAAAGTAAATGAGTCTTTAAAATTACATATTGTAAATAAGTCATTATTTTGAGGACATAGGAAATATTAGTTTGATTTTTATATTTTTTTTATGTTTGCAGCTACACATGGTGATTCAAGAAACAATGAGGTTGTATACCCCGACGCCATCCCTGAGTAGGGAGGTGGCGAAAGACACGAAGATAGGGAACGTGCATGTGCCTAAGGGCGTGATCTTGTGGATCATGGTGGCCACGTTGCATACGGACCCTGACATATGGGGTCCGAATGCGCTCCAATTCAAGCCAGAGAGGTTCCAAAATGGAATCTCCTGTGCGTGCAAGAGCCTGAATTGCTACATGCCCTTTGGGTTTGGACCACGTGTGTGTGTCGGGCAACATCTGGCCATGGTGGAGCTTAAGTACCTCATTGCTCTAATCATCTCCAACTTCTCCTTCACTTTGTCTCTCAAATATGTCCATAAGCCAGAGTTTACCACCATGATAGAGCCTAAGCATGGCGTTAACATTTTAATTAGCAAGATTTAATTAAGATCAGCAAGCACAAGTTGCTTTTTTTGTGTTGGTTATTCTTTTGAATAAGTTTGTGTTTCGAAAGAATCTATCTCATCTCTTAACTATTCAGGGGTCTTATCATTTTATTTCTTCTTTATTTTAGTTTTTCCAATTAAATTTATTTCAATTAAATAATATTTTAAACTAATAAAAAAGACAATGATGTTAAGACAGACATTATATTAAAAATAAAATTAAAATTACATAATTAAAATGCTAAAATTTATTGAAGATGATAATACATCACTTTTGGATGATGAATGTGGTATTGATATAGGATTTATGAATGAATTGGAGGTTAAAAAACTGAAGAAATTGAAAAAGTGGTAATATTTGGAAAAGTGGAAAAAAATTATTATACAAAATGGCTTTTATAAATCAAATACAAATTTTCTTATATAGTTTCATGAAAATGAGTATCAAAATTATTATTTTGTCACTATAATTGATGTGGTGAAGTGGTAAAGGAGTAGGACTTGCATATCCTTGAAAAAAAATTCAGTTTATGAACTTTTACCGTAAAATCGCTCTAAAATAGAAAAATAAATAAATAAATAATAAGATGCACTCTTAAAATTGAGGATGATATGGTCCATTACATTTTAAATTTAATTGCAAGTCTATATACCAAATAAGAAATTGAATTATTCACATAATTAATCTAATATAAATACTACTCCCTCCGTTCCATAGTAATAGGGGCGTTTTTCCATTTCCGTCCGTTCCATAGTAATAGAGTCATTTCACTTTTTAGTAAAAGTCAACACATTTTTCCACACCTACTTTACTCTCTCTTACTTTTTTCTATCTTCATCTCTCTACCTTTTTCATTTTTCACTTTATTCTCTCTTTACTTAACCCACCTAACATAATTTTTCTTAATCTCCGTACCAAAAAGTTTTGCCTCCATTACTATGGAACGGAGGGAGTACTAATTAATGATAATTTCACCATCTAAAACAAAATAATTTAACTAAAATTGTGACTATTTAAGTAAGTCTAACTACATTCCAAACATACGCTTGTTAGTCTATTATTATCAAATTAAAAGGATATGCCAGTCGTAATGACTTATTTGGGCCTATCCTAATTAGCTCATTGATATAATTACACACACGCCTAAGCCAGTCCATTTAATGAGTCATCGATATGTTAACACGCCCAAGACTAGTTTATTTAAATGCAATCGACATTGGTGATGGGCCCAAAATTAGGATGCCCTATAAAATTAATATTCCCTCTGTACCATTTAAAATTTTAATTTAACGATTTGAAAATTTGTAGTGCCATAATAGTACTAGAAAAAGTCAGTAAAATATAAATTCAATTTTTATATATTCATCGTATTATAAAATATGAGTATAATTTAGTGAAATATATATGGAGTCCATTATCTAAAATAAATGAAATTAAATAGTTAGGATTTTGAATTGTAAACGTGTCAAAATAAAAAAATTGGAATTTGTGTGGAAGTAGTATGTGGTTTATGTTAGAGTTTGTATACTAGAAATCACGTTTCGAGTGATTGAATACTGTAAAACTCTTATTTTATTTTCCAATGAATAAAACAGATTATTTTTGTCATAATGTTGTTATGTTTTACATTTAATGGATGTTAATGCATGTTTAAATGTATAAGTTAACTTAACAAAGTCTAAGTCTTTGTTTTAGTAGACCGGTTGTGGGCGTCGTCCACTTTAAGGTAATACGGTCAGTTCTAAACAAAGAAAAAGATGAATTTCACAACCTAGATGGAATTTGACTATCCATCGAGAAAGGTTGCAATGTCAGTCCGCATATTTCTAAGCCTTACTGAAATAAGATGACATTGGTGTGGTATAGCACTGAACGGATCTAACAGCAAGACTTGCCTTAGGCTATCTACTGAAAGGCGAGGTCTTGATAAATATTTATTTCTTAATCAATGTAGGTTAGCATTGAGCATACGGTATTGATTATGCACTACTTTGACTTATCAAATGGTGCGGGTTTTTCGTAACCCAATTATCCTGATATATTGGGTAGTGGTGATCAATATCTAGCGGTGCTAGGATTGCTATTATATTGAATCGTGCACGAGCTGAGTCTCGTTTGATAATGTCCTCAAGAGGAGCGCGAAACGAGGTTTTATTATTCGGAACCTAGCTAGTTGGAGTGTGATTACTCTATGAATAATAAATAAGCGTTTCATGCTAAGTCCACTCTTGGAATTAATAAGAAGTTAATTAATTAAGTCAATAGCAGACATTAATTAATTAATGGACATTTTAATCTTAAGCACGGGAAATGAAAGTTAAACGGAAACCCGGATTACTTATAATTTCGGATTTGGATGGGGAGAGTTCAATATTACTTCTGTAGTGGCTGCTCGTAATATTCCAATTATAACTTATATTAAATTGTGGGTTCAATTTAATTAGTAAAAAGTAAATTGGATGAGCCCATATCCAAAACCTTCCATAGATCCCTGTCTGGGCCCAAAAGGAACTTAATATAAATAGGAGAATAAAGGAGACAGAAATAACACAATTCAGATTAGTGTAATTTTCGAAAATTATCTCCTAAGCTGAGGAGATTTTCGAAATCTTCTCCTATTCCAAAAAGGATTTCTTCTGTCTTCTTTATTTAAGTCCTAGTATTCTAGTAAGATCAGCCCACACTGATATTGGGATACAGTTCGGGAACCAGAGAGAAGATTTGTGGTTTAGTACTCAAAGCATCACGTGGAGAAGAAGCTAGCCATCTTCAATTCTTTGGAGAATTAATTAGGTATTTTTCTGCTCCGTAGAAAAGCATGTTTTAGGTTTCAATATTCTTAAAGCATGATTAATTCAAGTTATGAGCATGATACATGTGATAATTACGCGAATAGCTTTTGTCTAAATAATCTGCTAAATAGATCTGATTATTATGTGATTTATTTATGCATGCGCTTCCGCTGCCAGCACCTTCAATTGGTATCAGAGCCAGTCTTTGGCTCTGATTATTTGGATTTAAATTTCGCGAAATTCATGTATGCATGTCTTATTTGATTACGAAGCATGTTCTTGTTTTTTGTTATTTTTGTTTATGCATGTTGAACTCAAGAACATTCGAATCATAGAACTTGAATTATTCGAACGAACGAGACGTGCGATTCGTCGGCGCTTGCGCCGAGACGAATCGCACTACGTGCGATCGGAGTGGGTTATCGAACTAAGTGGGAGCCGAGGGCGACGGGCATGAGGCGACGCGCCGGCGAGGAAGGTCTCGCGCGCGCCACCAGCCAAGCCCGATGAAACCCTAGCCGGCCCAGACGGAGTTCGACGTTTCGCCGGCGTCAGACAAGGTTGCGAGGGCCGTCGATCACGCGGCGACGCGCTGGCGAGCATGGGCTCGTGCGCGCCGCCGGTGGAGACCGTGGCCCTTCGCCGGAATCTGCTGTCGCGCGAACAACCGGCGCGGTGGCTCGTCCGAGAGTTGCCGAGGCGCCACCTAACCCTAACCCTAACCCTAGAACCCTAGTCGCCAAGCCCTGACGTCGCCGGACCAAGAGCAGCCATGCCTCTCGAGGCGGCTGCTGGTTCTCGCGAGGATCGCCGGAGCAGTGGGAGATCGCCGGAAAAGCCGCGGCTTCGGCCGCGTTTCTTGATGACAAGCGACGGAGGGATATCGCGGCGAACTCGCCGCGGAGGGAGGAGGAAGCAAGACGCGCAATCGCGCGACTTTCCGGCGGCTGTCGGGCGGCATTTTCGCCGCTCCGGCGAGAGTCTCCGGAGGATGCGTTCAAATCTTCGTCGTGTAGATTCGTGCCAACCTCGAATCGCAAGATATTGACGAAAGATTATTTTAATGATTATTTAATTCTTTAATTAATAGATATCATTAAAAATAATATTATTTAATGAAATAAAATATTTTGGGAAGATTTCCCTAGATTTTAGGAATATTTGGATTATTTTCTATATCTATGAATATTTTATATCCTAGATGATATAGATGAGAATAATTTAATAGTTTCCTAAATATAATATATCTAGAATCTATAATAAGATAGATATATAAGATTACATTAAATAATATAATTAATATTCTTCCTAATCTTGAACTTGGAAATTATATGAATTTAATTTTTCATGTCTAATTAAGATTATAAATAATGTACTTTATTTTAGATATATCTTATAGTATGACATGAATAAGAATTAAATTCTAGATTAATAATTTCTATACTAAGACTTTAAAGATTATAAAAGATTTAATTATCCAGTCAATTAAATACCAACAGAATTTAATTAGTCTTAATCTGCCTTAAGGCTAAAGGATAATTAATGAAAAACCATAACTAAAATGTCTAAGCGATAATTATGAACTTAAGGTTTATATATGGTCTCCATCGGTTGGACTGCCAAATTTTGTGAAGCTGATTTTCTAATATTATCGCCACCTACAAAGTAGGGACAATAATCCTACGAAAACAGTAAGTTCATAAGGGCGGACTTCTCACATAATAAATAGAATGAACTAGAAAGTGGTTCCCAATATTATTGCCACCTGCAAAGTGGGGACAATAATCCTAAGGAACTGCAAGTTTCAGGGTTCAATCAGAATTTATGAGATAGCTTGGTTTTGTTATCAGCGCACGAACATTGTTATGGGAGTGTGTTGTAGAAATAAAATTCTGTAATGCTAAATCTGATGGTCATGCTTAGGCAGCATTTGGCGTGTTGACCTCCAAAGGAGGAAGATATTGATGCGTCGGTGTTGTGACCAGTAAAATTGTAAAGTTTTTGATGCGTATTAACCTCCAAAGGAGGATACAATTTATTAATTTTGCTGTTGTAAGATTTTGAAAAGTTTTATGGTTAATCTACTCAATTTCCTTACATAAGTTTATGACAAATAGTAAAATCTTCTGTTTGCAGTGCAATAAAATCCGTCAAGATGTCTTTTAATCCTCTTTCTGCCATTCTCAAAGAAAACAAACTCGAAGGCCAAAATTACATCGAATGGAAACAAAACTTGGATATCGTTCTCACAGCCGAAGAGTACAAGTTCGTGCTCACTACTCCACGCCCAGCTGTGCCGGCAGCTAATGCCGCGCAAGCATTGCGAGATGCGCATAGACGGTGGCATAAGGCGAATGAGATGGCTAAGTGCTATATGTTGGCTTCTATGTCATCAGTACTCAAGCATCAGCATTCTGCCATGGAAACTGCCGCCGAGATCATGACAAATCTCGCAAATCTTTTTGGTACTCAGAATCGAACGGCTAAGTCTCAAGCTTTTCGGAGTATCATGACGAAGTCTATGAAGGAAGGCTCGTCTGTGAGGCAACACGTCCTCGAGATGATGAGTCACCTCAACCAAATTGAGGTATTGGGAGGGACGATCGATCCCGAGTCCCAGGTTACTATTATCCTTCAGAGTCTTCCCCCTAGCTTCCAACAGTTCAAGCTCAACTTCGAGATGAACAAGCGGAATTACACTTTGGCAGAGCTGCTGACTGAACTTCAGTCGGCGGAGGACCTCATGGTTCAAGCTAAGGTAGCTATGTTGAGTTTGGCGCCTAATTCCTCTGGCTCTAAGCCTAGAAAAGGAAAGAAAAAGGCACCGAACCCAGTGGCAGCTAAGAATGCTAAGGGAAAGAAGAAACAGCGGGGTGACAAGAAGCAAACTGGAAAGTGCTTCAAATGTGGAGAGAAAGGTCATTGGAAGCCAGATTGTCCTAAAAAGGGCAAGGCTACAGGTATGCACCATGCTCTAGTAGTCGAGTCATGTTTGGCTTCGACATCTACTCATACTTGGGTTATTGATACTGGAGCAACTGATCATATATGTTTTGATCCTGACTTAATGCAGGTGACAAGACGGCTACATGATCGTGAGATCGAAGTCCAGCTGGGCGACGCTACGAAAGTGGCGGCCGTTGCAGTGGGAGACGTTTATTTACGTTTTTCTAGTGATAGATTTTTGATTTTGAAGAATGTTTTGTTGATACCCTCTTTTAGAAGAAATTTAATTTCAGTTTCTAAATTGTCTTTTGATGGATATTCGATTTCTTTTAATGACAATTGCGTTATTAAGAAAGATGGTTCTTATATCTGTCGTGGTATCATGGAAAATAATCTGTACACGATCACTTCTACACAATTTAATCAACGCAAATCTGAACTCAATGCTACATCGAAAATTTCTAAGAAAAGAAAAGAACCTTCAAGTTCAATGAATGATACGTACTTATGGCACCTACGACTTGGTCATGCCAACGAAAGAAGGATTCATGCGATGGTTGATCAAGATCTTATTAAAGGTCTTGAGAAGGAACCGTTTTCGAAGTGTGAATCCTGTCTCGAAGGCAAGATGACTAAGAGACCTTTTAGGTCAAAGGGGAATAGGGCCAAGGAAGTACTTGAGCTCATTCATACTGATGTGTGTGGACCAATGTCAACCGAGGCAAGGGGCGGCTATCGATACTTTGTCACCTTTATAGATGACTTCTCGAAAGTTGGATATGTCTATTTGATGCGCTACAAGTCTGAAACTTTTGACAAGTTCAAGGAGTTTAAGGCTAAAGTAGAGACGCGTCATGGCAAGACTATCAAATGCCTGCGATCTGATCGCGGAGGCGAGTACCTAAGTGCCGAGTTTTTGGACTACTTATCAGTGGCGGGAATTCAATCCCAAACGACTGCGCCGGGCACACCCCAGCAGAATGGCGTAGCTGAAAGAAGGAATAGGACCTTATTAAATATGGTCCGCTCGATGATGAGTTATGCACGGTTACCTGTTTCGTTTTGGGGGCATGCGTTGCTTTCCGCAACTTATCTCTTAGACCACTTACCTTCTAAATCAGTTCCTACTACCCCATATGAGTTGTGGAATGGGCGAAAACCCAATCTAGAACATCTCAGAGTATGGGGGTGTCCGGCTCATGTATTGGAAAAGGATCCAACTAAGCTGGAGTCTAGGACTGAGGTTTGTGTGTTTATAGGATACCCTAGAGGAACGAAAGCTTATGAATTCTATAGTCTCAGAGATCAGAAAGTGATTGTGAGCACTCATGCCACATTCTTAGAGGAAGACTATGTAATGAATCATAAGTCCAGCAGTGAGATAGCTCTTGAAGAGCTAACTCAAGTCACAACTTCCATTAACCAAGAACAATCACCTAGTGTAACAACAATTCCAGAAATTTCAACTAATACTCCAGATATTGTAGTGCCGCGCCGCAGTGGGAGGGTCTCTCATGAGCCCGATAGATACATTGGTTTGGGTGAGTGCATGGATCACTCCTCGGACAGCAATGTACTTGATCCCTGGAATTTTGCAGAGGCGCAGGCAGATGTCGATCATTGCGAATGGGTGAAAGCAATGGATTCGGAACTACAATCAATGGTAGACAAAGACGTCTACGATTTGTCTGTCCTACCCGAAGGCTGTACTGCCATTGGGAGCAAGTGGATATATAAACGTAAACGTGGACCCGATGGACGAGTTAAAGTCTTCAAGGCAAGACTAGTGGCTAAGGGGTATACCCAAAAGGAAGGCATCGATTACGATGAGACCTTCTCCCCAGTGGCCATGCTCAAATCGATCCGTATACTTTTGTCTATAGCAGCTTACATGGATTGGGAAGTATGGCAGATGGACGTTAAGACTGCGTTTTTAAACGGGAGTCTTGAGGAGACCATCTACATGGAACAACCCGAAGGCTATGTGATAAAGGGCAAGGAACATATGGTTTGGAAGCTTAAGAAGGCCATTTATGGCCTCAAGCAAGCGTCTAGATCATGGAACCAGTGTTTCGATCAAACCGTTCAAAAGTTTGGATTCGAAAAATGCCCTAATGAAAGCTGTGTGTATAAGAAGATTGAAAAAGGAAATGTTGTGTTCTTAGTTTTGTATGTAGATGACATTCTTCTAATTGGAAACAATAAAAAGATGTTGTCATCAGTGCGAACTTGGTTGTCCAGCCAGTTCGAGATGAAAGATATGGGAGATGCGGGACACATTCTCGGTATCAAGGTTCTTAGGAACCGAGGTAAGAGAATGTTGTGCTTATCCCAAGAATCTTACATCGAAACAGTACTTAGACGATTTAGCATGCAAGATTCCAAGAAAGGTTTCCTACCTTTTAGACATGGCATCCATTTATCTCAAGAGATGTGTCCTAAGACAGCATCTGAGATAGCAGAGATGAGAAGGATACCATATGCCTCGGCAGTTGGTAGTCTCATGTATGCTATGCTTTGTACTAGACCCGATATCTGCTTTGCTGTTGGCATGGTAGCAAGATATCAATCAAATCCCGGCCAAGGACATTGGACTGCCGTAAAGAACATACTCAAGTACCTTAATCGGACTAAGGACTATGTTCTAGTTTACAATGCAGCCGAGCTCTGTCCTTTAGGATATACAGATTCAGACTTTCAGGCTGATCTAGATTCGAGAAAATCAACTTCCGGATATGTGTTTACCTTAGGAGGTGGAGCTATAATTTGGAAGAGTGTAAAGCAGAAATGCATTGCAGACTCTACCATGGAAGCCGAATATGTGGCCGCTTCGGAGGCTGCAAAAGAGGCTGTATGGCTTAAGAACTTCCTTCTGGACTTAGGTGTGGTTGCGAATATGCCCAAGAGCATCACCATTTATTGTGATAATTCTGGTGCTGTGGCAAATTCGAGGGAACCACGGGCTCATAAGGCGAGCAAGCACATAGAGAGGAAGTATCATATCATTCGAGATATAGTGCAGAGAGGAGACATACAAGTGGTCAAGATTGAGTCAGAGAACAACCTGGCAGATCCTTTCACGAAGGCATTAGCGGTAAAGCCGTATGAAAGCCATGTTGAAGGAATGGGAGTTCGACTAATTCAAGACCTCAATCCGCTTTCAGTATAAGTGGGAGATTTAGACGTTAGCACATTTTTTTGTATACTCGAAAGTGTTTTGAGTATAAGTGGGAGATTGTTAGAGTTTGTATACTAGAAATCACGTTTCGAGTGATTGAATACTGTAAAACTCTTATTTTATTTTCCAATGAATAAAACAGATTATTTTTGTCATAATGTTGTTATGTTTTACATTTAATGGATGTTAATGCATGTTTAAATGTATAAGTTAACTTAACAAAGTCTAAGTCTTTGTTTTAGTAGACCGGTTGTGGGCGTCGTCCACTTTAAGGTAATACGGTCAGTTCTAAACAAAGAAAAAGATGAATTTCACAACCTAGATGGAATTTGACTATCCATCGAGAAAGGTTGCAATGTCAGTCCGCATATTTCTAAGCCTTACTGAAATAAGATGACATTGGTGTGGTATAGCACTGAACGGATCTAACAGCAAGACTTGCCTTAGGCTATCTACTGAAAGGCGAGGTCTTGATAAATATTTATTTCTTAATCAATGTAGGTTAGCATTGAGCATACGGTATTGATTATGCACTACTTTGACTTATCAAATGGTGCGGGTTTTTCGTAACCCAATTATCCTGATATATTGGGTAGTGGTGATCGATATCTAGCGGTGCTAGGATTGCTATTATATTGAATCGTGCGCGAGCTGAGTCTCGTTTGATAATGTCCTCAAGAGGAGCGCGAAACGAGGTTTTATTATTCGGAACCTAGCTAGTTGGAGTGTGATTACTCTATGAATAATAAATAAGCGTTTCATGCTAAGTCCACTCTTGGAATTAATAAGAAGTTAATTAATTAAGTCAATAGCAGACATTAATTAATTAATGGACATTTTAATCTTAAGCACGGGAAATGAAAGTTAAACGGAAACCCGGATTACTTATAATTTCGGATTTGGATGGGGAGAGTTCAATATTACTTCTGTAGTGGCTGCTCGTAATATTCCAATTATAACTTATATTAAATTGTGGGTTCAATTTAATTAGTAAAAAGTAAATTGGATGAGCCCATATCCAAAACCTTCCATAGATCCCTGTCTGGGCCCAAAAGGAACTTAATATAAATAGGAGAATAAAGGAGACAGAAATAACACAATTCAGATTAGTGTAATTTTCGAAATTCCTCTCCTAAGCTGTAGGAGATTTTCGAAATCTTCTCCTATTCCAAAAAGGATTTCTTCTGTCTTCTTTATTTAAGTCCTAGTATTCTAGTAAGATCAGCCCACACTGATATTGGGATACAGTTCGGGAACCAGAGAGAAGATTTGTGGTTTAGTACTCAAAGCATCACGTGGAGAAGAAGCTAGCCATCTTCAATTCTTTGGAGAATTAATTAGGTATTTTTCTGCTCCGTAGAAAAGCATGTTTTAGGTTTCAATATTCTTAAAGCATGATTAATTCAAGTTATGAGCATGATACATGTGATAATTACGCGAATAGCTTTTGTCTAAATAATCTGCTAAATAGATCTGATTATTATGTGATTTATTATGCACCCGCTTCCGGCCCACTTAGGAAATTACTTAATTGGTCAATTATTATTACAAATATTGGGAGAAACTTTGAATATCAGAATTTTAACTCAAACTATTTATACTCCATTCGTACGCATTAAGAGTTCCGGTTGATTTTTATTATAAATGGTAGGTATACCTCACTTTCCCCATCTTATTTCACTCATATTCTATTACAAAACCAATATATAAATATGGATCTCACATTATACTATCTTTTTTTAACTCACTTTCTTTTATATTTTTAAAATCCCGTGTTGAACTTAAATGAGACTTCTAATGGCGGACGGACGGAGTATCTTTAAAACCATAGTAACACTAACATATCGCATACCATGTTGTTCATGATAGGAAATCAAACGATCTTCCGAACAGTACTTTGCATAATAAATATAATCACTTAGGTGTTACAAAATATATTTCTATGGTAGAAGTAATAATCGCTTACTTCGTAGTAAGTACTACTAGTCTACTACAATAGAAGTTATACGATCTTCTCAATTCTCATAGACAGTTTCCTTGATAATATAATCACTTAGATACAAAACACGTCTTCCATGATAGAAATTATATAATGTAATTATGAATGAGATCTTTATAAACATAATGTGATAGCAATGACACGACTCCTAATTTTAAAACATGTTGCTTCTGCCAATCGTAAATCGTGATTAAGTTGACTCCTAATTTTAAAACATGTTGCTTTCTGCCAATGATATGTTTGTGTATTGAATAATTTGAATAATTAGTACTTGATCTTAATCTTTAATGTGGTTAGACGTTATAATAATGCTAGTTTTAGTTGACAGTAATCAAATCCAAATCACATCTCCAGATTTGATTGCCTAAAATAATGTTATGTGTAATATTCGAAAAGTCTTAAATTAATTAAAAAAAAGTAAGTAATTAAGTGTAATCTTGTTTATAGTAGTAATAGAATCTTTTATACGCAAGACATGTTAACGCGAATTTTTAAACAATTTTAGTAGTTATCGTATTTTCTAAAATAATTTAGTAATTATTTATCTTTCTCAAATCTGTCAAACTCAAACCCCTAAAAAAAACTTATTCGTCACAAAAATTGAGAAGCAATTACTTGCGCTGAAAATTTTAATTGACATACGTATATTATATAAAATGCATGTAAAATTAATAAAATAATTATTAGAATAACATTAGTAATTAAAAAATACATATATGAAAATCTTAAAAAAAAAAATCATTTTAAATACATAAACTTATATTTCATACATGTAACTGTATTAGTAATCATTAGGTGGTCAAATCATTGCCTAAAATTGTGATTATATAAAATAAACTTAGTACTATATTTTCACTATTCCACTAATGATTAATTACTACTATATTAATAAATTTACTTTTTTATGTTTATGTGAATATTTTTATTAAAATTGTAAACTTTTTATAATTGATGTACACTTTAATTTAATTACAGTTTTATTATCACAAGTAATGTTAATGTTAATGTGTTATACTATGATTTTTGTTATTGCATGCATTTATATTATTTTTATGCTAGGTAGATATTGCTTATATTTTTAATATTTAGATTAATCAAATACTCCCTCAGTCTTCCGTATCCTATTTTGACGTGACACGAATTTTAAAAAATATAAAAAAAAAGTGATTGAAAAAAGTTAGTGATATGTGAGTTCAATTTTTATATACTCCCTCCGTCCACAAAAAATAGAGCAATTGGTGTATGTCATGGGTTTTAATGTATAATTGGTAAAGTATGAGAGAAGGGAAAAAAGTAAGAGAGGAGAAAAATAAGTGAGAAGTAGTATTAGTGGAATGATGTGCAGGGTTATTATTTGTTGAAAACTTTCCATAAATGAATGTGCTCTATTTTTTGTGGACGGCCAAAAATGATAAATGTGCTCTATTTTTTTTTTTGGACGGAGGGAGTATTAATACTATAAAGTTAGTGGAATCAAGTTAGTGGAATGTAAAATCTATTACCAACAATTAGGGATGTCAATCTAGCCCGAAACCCGCGGGTCGACCCGAATAATCCGGTAAAGTCATAGGGTTAGGGCCGAAAAATCGCAACCCAAATACAGAATAGGGCTACGCGGCTGACCCGTTCGGGTCAGCGGGTTATGCGGGCTGGCCCGGGTGGGTTGCGGGTTAGCCCATGGGTTGAGCATTTAAAATAAAATGTAATTAAAATTTTGGGTTATATACTTATATGAAGTATATATGGTAATTACAATATTAAAAGCAACATTGATTTGAAGTATGTATGTTAATTATGTATTTTCTCTCAAATTGAAAGTTGAGGTCATATGGAATATAGATGTTATTGATATTTACTCATATTAAATGCCGCATTACGTCTTTCCTCTTGAAGAGAATGATCCAGTCGAAACTTCCAAAGTTATTAATGTACGAAGAATGTCCTTAAGTTCATAGAATTTATTTTTGACACATGCTATCTATACTATCTTTTTTAACTACTTGAATTTATTTTATGAGTATATAATTAAGAATGCAATTCAACTCCTTTTAAATGCATGATTTCCATTTAATTGTAGTCACATTCACGTGTTCTACTAATTAGCGATATGTTTATGTATTTTGTTTCAATTTTCAATTGTTATTATTTTATTTCTCTTGATCACTTTGATAATACTTTACTATTTGTGATAATATGGAGTAGTATTTTTTTTTATAAGTTAGAATATTGAATTGGATAGAAAGTAACACATAAGATCACTTTTGGCCCGAATAGCCCGTGGGTTAACTCGAAACCCGAAGATTTAGGGCTAGGGCCGAAAATTTATAGCCAGAAAAATTTACAATCCGAATAACTCGCACCCAAATAGCCCAACAATCCGAGTGGATTGGCCCGAACCCGAGCGGGTTAGCCCAATTAACATCCCTACCAACAATAATAAAAATGATGTGGGAGAATTAATAAGGGATAAACTAAAATAAAAAACTATACACAGGGTGACAGAGTGAGATTAAATTAATAGTTTGTGCATCGCACACAACATTTAGGTTATCTGGATAAATTATTTAATAGTTGTGTCGCTTTTAAAATATAGTAAATGATTAACGACGATATATACTCCCTATTTAACAATATTAAAAGATGAATCATTACAACTACTATGTCAAATTGTTAATCAGCATGAAGGCAAATGAAGGCATCCAACTAGACCAACGAAAAGTAATTTGAAAGCCCATTAATACAAGGCCTATATATTTACATACACACCAACAAAAAAGTTCATCACCAAATATATTGCTAGTATTTGTTGTTTTCTAATTTCTAGATGTTGGTCTCTACAATTGTTGCTGTGGTGCTAGGATTGATCGTCCACCTCTATATTTCTGTGGTGGCAAAGCCGAGCAAGATACAGAAAGCGTTGAACAAACAAGGAATAAAGGGTCCCCCACCAAAGATCCTCCTCGGCAACATCCTCGAGATCAAGAAATCCCGGGACGCAGCCGCGAACACGCCTTCCGAAGCCCTCCACAACACCGCCTCCGTATTCCCATTTTTAGAGGAATGGAGGAAGCAATACGGTATGACGCAGCACTCATTCCAAAAGGAGCTTCTTAAATTTAACTTTGTTTTTGTTTTTTTTTCCTTTTAGGTAAACTATTCACGTTTTCTATGGGAAGTCTGCAAGTGCTATATGTGAGCGATCCAAATATTGTGAAGGAGATTGCAACAACGACGTCGCACGACTTAGGGAAGCCTGCTTACCAGCAGAAAACACTTGGTCCACTTCTTGGCCAGGGCATCGTCACGTCCAACGCTGCGATCTGGGCACGACAGAGAAAGATCATAGCTCCCGAGTTGTACATGGACAAAGTTAGGGTAAGTAGTAGTAAAATACCGAATTCACCCACTTTTCTTAGGACACATAATTGGAATTGAATTGTAAGGAATTGAACTATACTCCCTCTGTCCCTTAAAATATATATGAACTTTATAATTTAGAAAATTATTTTCTCTCTGATTTAGGATGGATAGAAATTATATTATGTATTTTTTGGGTGATGCAGGGAATGATGGGAATAATCACTGAATCGGCCGACATAGTGGTGAATACTTGGAAGCAAGAAATCGAAGGCCACAATGGTGGAGTTCTCGACATCGCTGTGGACAGTTATATGAAGAGATTTTCGGGAGATATTATTTCAAGAGCTTGTTTTGGGAGTAATTATGCTAAAGGGCGTGACATTTTTTTGAAGCTTGAGGCTCTCCAAAAGCTTGTGTCCAAGAAATTCACGAGTGTCGGCCTTCCCGGATTAAGGTATAACTAGTAATTAATGACTAATTAAGCAGAAAATAGTAGTAATACGCATGTGTCATATATAGGCATCTTCCGACAAAGAGCAATAGGAAGATTTGGGGTTTGGAGAAGGAAATTCGGTCATCAATACTGAAGCTAGTAAAGGAGAGAAAAGAAATTGGATGTGAGAAGGATTTGCTGCAAACTCTTGTTGAAGGAGCAAAGGGGACTTATTCAACGACATCTGCGATGGATCAGTTCATCGTTGATAACTGCAGAAACATATACTTAGCTGGCTTTGAGACATCTGCTGTTTCAGCTTCTTGGTGTTTAATGCTGTTAGCATCGGACCCCGAGTGGCAAACGCGCATTCGGGAAGAAGTAGAGCAAGTCTGTCGGGGCCGAGTCCCTGACTTAGACATGCTACGTGAGATGAATCAGGTTTGATCAGACGATCATTTTATAATTAGATACTATACTTTAGTTTGATTTTAATAGATTTTTTTTTTATATTTGCAGCTACACATGGTGATTCAAGAAACAATGAGGTTGTATCCCCCGGCGCCAACCCTGGGTAGGGAGGTGTCGAAAGACTGGAAGTTAGGGAACGTGCACGTGCCTAAGGGCGCGAACGTGTGGACCATGGTGGCCACGTTGCATACAGACCCTGACATATGGGGTCCAGATGCTCTCCAATTCAAGCCGGAGAGGTTCCAAAATGGGATCTCGGGTGCTTGCAAGAGCCCCAAGTGCTACATGCCCTTCGGGTTTGGACAGCGTGTGTGTGTCGGGCAACATCTGGCCATGGTGGAGCTTAAGTACCTCATGGCTCTAATCATCTCCAACTTCTCCTTCACTTTGTCTCCCAACTATGTCCATAAGCCAGAGATGACGATTAATATAGAGCCTAAGCATGGAGTTCACATTTTAATTAACAAGATATAATTAAGATCAGTACGTACAAGTTGCTTTTTTTTTGTTGGCTAATCTTTTAGTTAAGTTTGTGCGCATATGAGTGTCTTTTTCCTTCTTCTTTTGTAGCAATTTATATATATGGTTATGTGGGTGATTTGAAATTGTACTAGTATTTATTTTCTCTATACTTTTTGACGATATCTCGGAATTACAAATGGTAGATTAGGACTAAAACACAAGTACCTCCTTCTAGAATCAAGTTAGAAACTCGTAAAAGCTCAAGTCTCTCGACTTTATTAATAAAGATGTCAAAACTTTTAAATTATACGCATCTCTCGAATATTGTAGAAAATCCACATAAATTTAGTGATTTAATTATTTATTTTGTGTTACTTATTTTATGTTATTTTGTAGAAACAGTTTATTTAAATTATTAAGTTGAGTTGAGAGTATCTATAAGTTCCATTCGGATTTTTTACCATTTCTTTCCCTAATGTATTATGAGGTCGAATCGCATATGATCCTAATTTATAAATAAGAGGATTGTACTCTCTTTGTCCAATTGAAGATAACTCATTTCCCTTTTTAGTTTGTCCTATCCAAAATAATTCATTACTAAGATAACATCTTTATCTCTATTTTATTCTATTTTTCTTATTTTACTTTCTCCACTCAATATATAAAATAAAACTGTATAACCGTCCAAGAAAGAGGTCATCTTTTTTGGGAGTGGGGGAGTATATATAGCTGTGACATCCGTAACCCAAATCATATATCATATTGCATAATTACATATTTTTATTATAATTATATGATGAAATATTTTTATTAGAATTATAGAGTTTTAAGTAGGTTGCTATATAATATTTTGCTTAGTAAATTATGTGAAAGAAATATAGTTGTACATGCACATATATAAGTATGCGTATGTGTGTGTAAATTTAACTATAAGCGTGGTTATATTTAGTGATCTACTTTAATATTATATAGCTAATTTCTTTTTATGCATATTATATGTACATTTGGGCGTACGCCCAATTTAAGAAACTTTTTAATATGATAAAACCTTAGCCGGCATAGTAATTTAATAAAAGTATATGTACATAAAATGAGATAATACGTGGGAGTTGGAGAAGCAATGCATGTACATTTTTATTACTTGAACTAATTTAAAGCTAGTGACTAAGCTTTTACGAGGACACCTCCATATATTTGAGAGTATAATTGAGGAAATAAGAAAAAGAAGGGGAAGAAGCCTGAGTGCAGAGAGTAAAAGAGCTGGAAAAAAAATAGTACATAGTTTAAGCTTATGCAGTTAGGATCGAGAGTAAATTAGTAGATGGAATCAGGAGTTCAATTAGCTAACTTATCGTATCCAGATGTATATAAATAATATTTTTAATTTTACATATCCAGATGTGTATAAATAATATTTTTAATTTTACATATTTTATGTGCTTCTTTGCTAGGTATTTATATAAAGTGAATAATTGAATTATATGATGTGACTCTGATATGATTATGTGTTACTCTCTCCGTCCCGCTTTAGCAGTCCCATTGACTTTTCTGCCCTCTTTTTGTAAAAATTATAAAAAATAGTTAAAGAGGAGAAATGGTAAATTAAGAAAAAGAATAATATAGAGAAGAGTCTTATCTACATTATTGTCTCTATTACTTTACCATTTCTCCACTTTAACTATTTTTTATCATTTTTCCAAAAAGATGGCAGAAAAGTCAATAGGACTGCTAAAGCGGGACGGAGGGAGTATTTGATATCAATAGTGGAATATGATAGAAATATGTAATTGATGCAATTGTTATGTTTGCACATGGTTTTGGAATTATTTGAATCATTGGATTAAAGAGGATCTGTGACAGTCATGCTCTGGGTCAAATATTATGGCAATGGATCTACGGGTCATATATATGTATACAGTGGCAATGGGACCTATAGGTCATATATACAATGGCAATGGACCTTCGGGTCATATATATGTACAAAGACAATTGGACCTTCGGGTCATATACAATAGAATTTCGGGCAGATACCAGACTTGATTTGTGACAGAATAATAAACTGAACAGAGTGGCATATGCATATGTATATGAAATTATTTCTAATAATTGTTGGTTATTGTTATATGTATTGGTTAAAGAATATGTTCGATTTTTGAGCTGTGGAATTAAAGGTAAGGTTTATATACACTGAGTTGTGGCTCATATAAACCACTAATATTTTTCAGGAATAAGATATCAGTGAACCTTTTGGGTTGACGAGAGCAAAAGGAACTCCACATGTTATCAAGGTCGGCGGCTGACGCATTTTGGCAACCTTCTTCTCCTTATCATTTTTGCATATAGATAAATGTATAGTATATAGAGTGGTGAGAGGGTCCACTACAGTTTAGAATTGTTTGAAATATGTACTTGATAAATATGTACTTGATAAATGTTGATTTTTGAAATGATATAATATATGCATTTTATGTATTCGAAATGTGATTATTTATTTTAAATTTAGAATTTATTTATAGTAAATGCAGAAGTAATAAGAGTTGAGGTCTGACAATAACTTAATAGAAATGCTTTAATATGTAAGAGAAAGGAAAATCATTTGCTAGGACATACTCCCTCCGTCCCAGTTTTATAGTCACATTTTGTCATAAAAGTCCGTCCCATATTTATAGTCACATTTAGAATTTTCCATATTTGGATATAAAATTTTATCCCATTATTCACTAAAATTACACCCAAATGTCATTATCAACATAAAAATAAACCAAAACAAAAATAAAAAACCAAAAAGTCAACAAGGGACCCACCTTCAACCAACTCACTTAATTTATTATACACACCTTCATCTCACTTCATTTATTACACACTCCACTATCTCACTCTTCCATCTCACTTCATTTATTACATACTCCACCATCTCACTTCATTAATTACCACACTCCATCAATTTCTTAAAACTCGTGCCCTAACTAAATATGATTATAAATGTGGGACGAAGGGAGTATTTGTCAAAATAATTGTAACCTTGGGCAAAATCGTCATATCGATACTTTCCACAAACCCCAAACACAAATCAAACGTCAGCCAGCCCATTATCACTGCGACCATATTTTCTATCAAACAGTACATAAGGAATGGAAAAGATTCAATATCAAAACTTTTGAAAGGCCAACTATCAAGTAGTAGTACTAATGGTAGAAATTTTCACCACAGCCAAATGAATTCTAAGAATACTGTTATATTCAGACCAATCAAAAATTCTAAAAATTCTCAATCATTTTAAACATTCTCTTCATTTTCTATCCACAGTACTGCACCCACAGATTAGTCTAGTCAAATGGTGGTGCATAAATTATTAGAAATAAGATTATAAAAATTAAAACCATCAGTTTCCAACACTATTTATTTTCCTTTTCAAAATCCCGCATGACTACCTACATATTGTTGATTCATGTTGAACCATATGCCATTTTCCAAATGCAAACATAGGGATGTGATAAAATTAAAATAACTACTTTTCAATATATAATTAAAAAGGATAATAATATTAATTCTGGTTGTAAATACTCCTCAAAATATCTCAAAAATTTATAATATGTACTTATCTCTCTTGATATAAATTATTTTTCGCAAAAAATATATCAGTTAATAGGAAATTTTATAAGAATTATAACGATATGTTCAGATCACGTTTGGATAATAAAATTTTAGTAATAATTTGTATTTAAATTTTCGTATATTTTAATAAGTAGCTTTATTTCAAAACAAATCTATCAAAGTATTCCAATACAATTTCTCCCTCCACTTAACTCACTTTTAACACAATTTCTAAATTCTCGTGCCGAAATGAAATGTTTCTATTACAGAGGAACGGCGGGAGTAGTATTAAAAAATACTTTAATTTATGTCATTTTTTATATAAGAATTCATTATTATGAATGATAAATTCAAAAGTAGGGTATATGATTTCATCTGAATTCCTTTTTCATAGATTTATTATTGATTCCTTATAAATATAAAATTTTATTTTCATTATAAATATTTTTACAATTATTAATTTAGTATTTAAATATTGGATGTAAATGTAATGCCGATACATGGGATATTGAATTTCATGCGGTCAGAAGCTCTAATGTTTGGCTACTGATCAAACATTTAATAAAGTCAAAAAATCGAATTCCCATTAATCTCACATGAGTCAATCCATAATAGAAAATAATATTTATTAAAGTGCCAAAGTGTCACGGGGTATATAAATCTTGAACGAAATTTTATTTTTTCTGTGGAAAACTTCTAATCAAGAACTTAAAGGTTGAATTCGTCCTGTATATGTTATATTTAAATATAATTATTGACCTTACGGAATAGGTTAATCCTATACTAAATCATTATTTAATTGAATTTGGTCTACAGCCTCTAGCAATAATCTGGAAAATGGATACTAACCCAATAATAGCTCTTCTAGAAATCGTGGAAATGGATACTCACCCAATAATGGACGAACAATATTTTAGTTAATTAATGATAAAATTATCTATAACAGTTCATAGTATTCATAGGAATTCTTGATCAGCTAGTCAAATTTGATCAGCAACTGAAGCACTACTTAATTGTTACCATCAACTATTGACTCATTTACTAAGTCAATCCACATTAACAACAATTGGCTGCCAACCAACTGAACCATGCCATATTTATTTAAAGCCCATAATACTACTCCTACTACATGTGACATGTCTATATATACACACACTAGAACTAAAAGTTGATCACCACATCATCAACCAAATACATTCCTAGTATTTGTGCTTTTTCACTAAAGAAAGATGTTTCTCTCAACAATTCTGGCTCTGGTGCTCGGATTCATTGTCCACCTCTACGTTTCTCTGGTGGCAAAGCCTACTAAGATACAAAAAGCGTTGAAGAAACAAGGAATCAACGGTCCTCCCCCAAAAATCCTCCTAGGCAACATCCTCGAGATCAAGAAATCCCGGGACGCTGCCACGAATGCTGCTGCCAAGTCTGGGCCGCCAGCCGTCCACAACACCGCCTCCGTATTCCCATTTTTAGAGCAATGGAGGAAGCAATACGGTATGATGCATCAGTCATTTTAAAATGTTCATGCATACAAATTTAACTTGTATTTTATTCCTTTTAAATAGGTCAAATGTTCACATTTTCTCTGGGGAGTCTGCAAGTTCTATATGTGAGCGATCCAAACGTCGTGAAGGAGATCACAACGACGACGTCGCAAGACTTGGGAAGGCCTGCTTACCAACAGAAAACATTTGGCCCTCTTCTTGGACAGGGCATCTTGACATCCAACGGTGCGATTTGGGCACGACAAAGAAAGATCATGGCTCCCGAGTTGTTCATGGACAAAGTTAGGGTAAGTAAAATATATAAAAACACCTACTTTCCTTGGTGAATATGTTATGGATTCTAGTGTCTCACATCAATTGTGTAAGACAATTGATGTAGGAATTATGGCCATGACCAATAAGGACGTTGAATCTTAAAGGGGTCGTAACACGGTCAATCTTTAGACTTTATTACCCCACACATTGGTTGTTTAACACAATTACATCTCGTCTAAGAGATTAGTTATTTTGGGATGAATTCTCATATTTAGTCTATAATAGAATTACAAAAAATACTATACTCATAATTTAGAATGAATAGAGTATTTTTTGGTCAAGAAAATACTAGTAGTACTAAGTCAGGGATGGTGATGCAGGGAATGATGAGCATAATCACTGAATCGGCAGACACAGTGGTGAATACATGGAAGCAAGAAATCGAAGCCAACAATGGTGGAGTTCTTGACATCGCTGTCGACAGTTACATGAAGAGATTTTCGGGAGATATTATTTCGAGAGCTTGTTTTGGGAGTAATTATACTAAAGGGCATGATATTTTCTTGAAGCTTGGGGCTCTCCAAGAGCTTGTGTCCAAGAAAACAATGTCTGTTGGCCTTCCCGGATTAAGGTATAACTAGTTATATAGTAATGACTAATTAATGGACTAAGCAAAAAATAATCTTTCTCATGTATATATATAGGCATCTTCCGACAAAGAGCAATAGAAAGATATGGGCTTTGGAGAAGGAAATCCGGACATCAATATTGAAGCTTGTAAAGGAGAGAGAAGAGGCTGGATACGAGAAGGATTTGCTTCAAACTCTTGTGGAAGGAGCAAAGGGGACTTACTCAACAACATCTGCGATGGATCAGTTCATTGTCGATAACTGCAGAAACATATACTTAGCTGGCTTCGAGACATCTGCCATTTCAGCTTCTTGGTGTTTAATGTTGTTAGCTTCGAATCCCGAGTGGCAAACGCGCATTCGGGAAGAAGTAGAGCAAGTGTGTCGGGGGCAGGTCCCCGACGTTGACATGCTTCGTAAAATGAAACAGGTTAGATGAGACGACATAGTAATAAAATGTGAGTAAGATAAAGAAATATTAGTTTGATTTTTATATGTTTGTGTTTGTTGCAGTTGCATACGGTGATTCAAGAGACAATGAGGTTGTATCCGCCATCGCCAACCCTAGCTAGGGAGGTGTCGAAAGATGTTAAGATAGGGAACGTGCACGTGCCAAAGGGCGTGAACGTGTGGACCATGGTGGCCACGTTGCATACGGACCGTGACATATGGGGTCCGGATGCGCTCCAATTCAAGCCCGAGAGGTTCCAAAATGGAATCTCGGGTGCGTGCAAGAACCCGAGTTGCTACATGCCGTTCGGGTTTGGACAGCGCGTGTGCGTTGGGCAACATTTGGCAATGATGGAGCTTAAGTACCTCATGGCTCTAATCATCTCCAACTTCTCCTTCACTTTGTCTCCAAAATATGTTCATAAGCCAGAGATGACCATGATGATAGAGCCAAAGCATGGAGTTCACATTTTAATTAACAAGATTTAATTAAGAAGAGTACGAATAAGTTGCTTTTTGTGTTGGTTATTCTTTCAAATAAGTTTGTACGCAAATAAGTGGTTTTTCTTCTTTTTTTGTATGCATTTAAGATGGTTAATTAGTTGGTCTTATTTGTCATCTCTAACTTAATTGACAATGTATTGAAATGGGAAATTCAGCTGGTCCTACATGGCTGCATTATTATATAATTTGCACATTTATTTACGTAGCTAGTGGAACTAGGCCTAATGATTGAACGATGTATAAAAAGTCCTTAAATCCGTGGAGTTTGGTCGAGTGGCATGGGACTCGTCCATCCTTAACCAAGTGGTCAGGAGATTGATCCTTGCCTTTGAGTATGAAGCAGCTTAAATCCTTGAGCCAGCTGTCTCATCATTCGAGGTGCCTACAAATCAATGTGAGAAATAGTCATTGGGTCAATTGTTTTATCCATCGAGATGCTTACAAATCAGTGTGTGAAATAGTCAATGGGCTCACCAATCGAGGTGCCTACAAATCAATGCGGGAAATAGTCATTGGGTCAGTTGTTTCATCCATCGAGATGCCTACAAATCAGTATAGGAAATAGTCATTGGGCTCATTGATGGATATACTTGGTAACTAAAAAAAATCCATAATATCTAATGTAAGTGTAGATGAGTATTTGTCGTTATATGGTAAGTTTAAGGAATGTTGGACTAAATTTATTTAAGCCATTATTTCTGTTTTAGTAATATTTTTAATCGAATGTTTAAACATGTTAATATATGAGTAATCAAAGCATTTTAATTTTATGCTTATACTACTAAAAATTTTAAAATCATTTAAGCCTAAGTGAGGTGTGTAACATTCTAAGCTCTTTTTATTTTGTAATGGGAAATAAGGCGGCCATCACATTCATTCCTAACGCTACAATTACCATTTTTTAACAGTCATGCACCTTTATTGAAAGTTCAAACCAACTTGTCTGAAAATTCTCTCAAAAAATATTTAAAATTGCAATCATAAATCTACACATGGATATATACTGATGATTGCCGCCTTATATAAAAAGATATGTCTATCTTAGTTAATTAAGCAAGTCAAGCAGAATTAATTTCTTCATTATTTCCCTTTGAAAAGCAATACTGCAAATTCGGAGTTTACTATTTTCTCTTGACTTGAGCGTTAATGTCAATCTTAATCAAAATGCGTTGCCGTCTTGTCAATTCTCGATTTCACAGTTTGTCCCAACGATTGGGTCATAGAATATCTCGGCGCCTTTCGTTTTCTCGTTAGATGGAGTTGTAGACAAGGCATCAAACCTAAGAATCTACTCCCTCTGTCCCATTAAAAATGAAATGTTTTTCTTTTTTTTATTGTCTCATTATAAATGAAATGTTTCCTAAAATAGAAATAATTATATCTCTATTTTTTCATCTCTCTTAATTCATCTCCGGAAAAACCCGATCCAGTATCAGGTTGACTTTTCATATGTAATACTTGCATGACCAACTTAGAGAATTACTATATGATACTCCTCTGGCCCTTGAAATATAGGGACTTTGAATACGACAAAAAATTTATTTGAGATTGATAAAATATGAGAGACATAGGTAAAAAATGATTGAAAAATTTTAGTGGAATTATGAGGCACGCCTCATAAGTGATGAAATTTGCCAAAAATAAAAATTGTGCCTCATAAGTGATGAAAGTTTGCCAAAAATAAAAATGAACTAATTTTTTGAATATAATAATATGGAAAAGGAAGACTATTATAATTTGGGACGAAGAGAATAATATATATAGTATTCCCTCTGTTCCTTTGTAATTGAATCATTTTTTTTTTTCACTCGGAAGGAGTATATTACTTGGACTTGTCGTAAGGCTTGCCTTCATTTGTCAGCCTTGCTCATCCAGTGCTTTTTGTTGAATCGAACATCTTCGGATGAACTCTTAATCTAAAAGCTCCATTATAAATTTATAGTTGATCTTAAATTTGGTACACCATCTTATCTCTATCTCGAATTTTCTTTTACTCTAGTCCTACTACTCTATAGAGATTTTATATGGGCTGAATTAAGAATTCCAAAGAAAATTAGGATTGGGCCTTCAAATGAATCTTGCATACCCAATAATTTTAACTTTTATTCGTTTTACTGTATTAAATAATTAATCTTGCCCTAAATGTTTTGACCTATATTACAAATATGGTTCTTAATTTTTTATATTAATTATTCCCCAGGGTTAGGAGTACAGAAACTCAATTATTATTGTTATATAAAAAAATATTAATTCACATGCACAATTTAACTCAAATAGGAGCTCCTCTAGGAACATTATCAATTAGGACTTGACCATGACAAATATGATAATCAATTAATTATCTATCTGCCATATCATCTACAATAATGTAAAAGATTTATTTAAAGATTATCGTTCAGATATGCAAAACATTATATCAATGACCTTATATGAATTATTTAAATTTTGGCGTTGTCATGTATGCTAGTAGTTTTCTAGATTTGCTTCTTTGTGTTTATGGTTGCATTTGAATTGATGAATCTTCACTGCTTTTTTCAAATTTATTGAATAACTGGAATTGTGTTTCATGTTATTTTCTAGGGCATGAAACTCCACAGCAGGAGTGTTTTAATCTCACAACATAATATTTAAAAAAATAATAGTATTTGATTTTATAAATAAATTACTGTATTGTAAGAGCACAACACCCCTGTTGAGCTTGGATCCATGCCCCATTTTTGTGTATTATTTTCTGATTATTGTTGACTTGATAGTTTGAATATAAATCCGCACAATCAAACTTCTGCGCTACTAATACTATAAAGTTGAGCATAACCGATTTTGGCATTGCATGAAAAAATCTGCTAATAATATTATAAATTGGTCAACTTTCATACATATTTAACAAACTTGCATGGTATGAATTCAAATTCTGCATATTAAATTACACAAATTTAGTGTGCAAGGTAAAATTTCGGCTTACTCATATTATACATATCAAATTATATGCATATTTAATATGAAAGATATGAATTGCATGCATATCATAAATTCAAAGCATATGTATAATGCAGTCAGCGACAGGTAGTATAAGCTAGCTAGCATGATGAAGTTGACGGGATATGTAAGCAGAAATAGATATAAAAATTTATTGACAAAAAAATATGTTAGACTTCTATTTATTTTTGTTTAATTTATAATTATGTTATATTTACTCATCCTATCGTTTAACTTGTCAGATAACATCACCATTCATTGGTTTGAAATAATGTAGTGCTCTAGTTACTTATTTATAATTTTTATTTTGAGGTTAATAGTCTAGCTAGTTAATTCTTATTTGGCACGAATTTCAAGTTTTTACAGCTCAACAAATTCAAGAATATTTGGAGCGTGTGCCATTTCAGTTGAGCTAATATATAAACTAATGGATCCATTAATTGTTCCAAATGCGTTAGATTATATTCAAATTTGAATGCAATCAATGCACCGTGCCTCCAAAGTTGTCTCTGTTCTTTCCGATAATAATTTATACTGTATTAATTTTATATCATATTTTTTTAGAATTATACGAATACTGAAATATCCATAACTACACGACCGGATTTTAACTCAATTTAAAAACAGTAGTACATGGTAAAGAAACAAAATTACAAGGGAAAAATATGTCATATATGATCACACTGTCAATTTCTTATCTATTACAAATATTTACTGTTTTATGGTAGGGGAAATAAATTAACGATAAGATAAAATTAAAAACACTTGGACCAATTGTGTATGTTGCTCCTGTTCACATGTTGTATATATATGTAAAACCAATAAAACGTCACTGTCAAGATATGTTTAAATTGTACTAGTAATATTGATTCAGGGAAACGTTTAAATAATAGTATATTATTTTAGTTATGAGATGGGAGAATTATTTTTTGATTTTTAATCATGAAAATACGAAGGGTGCGCCTGTCTTGATGTATAAGCATTTAATTATAAATCATAGTTGCGACTCTAGTTAATAATTACTATAAATCCAAATAAACTATTAAAACTGAAAATAAAATTATTAAAAAAAGTTTAAGACCTAGAGTATCACACTTGGACAGGGGACCATAGTAATAACTAATAACAAGTCATGACTATCTTTTCTAAATTAAGCACAAAAATTACAAATAGTTTTTGAAATAAAATTATAAATCGAAGTATATCTTCATCAAAATCAATCGACGTTGGCGACACATATATGGCAGTGCAGAACCTCACCTCACATGCAAAATTTTATGTATTTTAGTCATACCAAATAGAACAGACAACACTGATAACTGCACTGACTTTCAGTACATGTAGCAAAGAGACCAGATCTTGGCATTTTATAAGGTCAATTAATAATTTGGCTAATTGCAGCCCAAAATTATAACAAAAATAATGATGGGGCTGTAACATTTTTTCCAAATACTGCCAATGAAGTACAGAATATGGGGTTTTGCAAGTAATTAAAACCCCTTTTGGAAGAAACAATCAATTCACTAATATTGGTGCGAATAAGGGTAGGAAACAACAAAAGAAATAAATGCATAATTTATTATTATTTTTTGTTGTTTAGTAAATTTGTTCGTCCATTTTAGTGTTGGCATTAATGCTTACCGTGTTTTTGCTTGCATGAAAATTTGGATCCTTTTCAAGATATCAACTGGGTCAAACAATTTTCGATTTTAGGGTTAATATTGTTAGTTCTATTCAAATTCATCTTTGTATATTATATGACATTATACTGCAACCACTAATTTGATAGGTTGTTTATCTTATATCAAAATTGTGCAATTTTAATATTCTCTTGTGATCCTTTATTAAATGTAGATCTAATAAAGGATCATTAGTCAAACTTTAGATATAAGATTATCAATAGGGGCTTTAGCCCCTAATGAACCCAATTTTTTAAAAAATCTATTATAAAGTTTCAAAATATGTTCATATTTTACACATATTATAGTATAAAAGCCATTATTGATAATTTAAATTATATAAAAAAAAATTTAAATAAAAATTTAAAAATTTAGCCTCTACTCATATTCATTTTTGTGTCCGCCCCTGCAACAATATATATACTTCCTGTCGAAAGTGTGTTTATCCATACCATTTTTAATTAGTTACATATCTTACCCACAAAACTTCAAACTTTGAGCCTATAAATATATATTGATATATCATCTACTCAACTTGGATTAACAATACACCAATAATTACGATTTTCCAACATAGTCAGACCATGAGTTTTGAACAATTGAATATTTGAATTCTCTCGCCTACGTAATCTTTCGAAAATGTAATCTCAGCTCATTCTCAAATTCACCCGACAATCACCAAATTAAAATTATTGTTTTTTGTTATCAATAAATAGTTTTGATTATTGAATAAAACAATAAATACCCCTCATTTTTATGGAAAAAATATACTAGGGGGTCACTATTTTATTATTAAATGTATGAATCCGATTTCCACTGAGAAAGGAAGTTATCCTGCAAAAGGATAAAGCAAAATGGATAGAAGTTCTTGGGTTTGAAGTTTGAAGTAACGCATAGAAGTGAGAAAAGCATGTAATTGCCCCATATCTGGATTTTACCATGATTGGATACAACCACCAAACAAAATTCTAGGACTCCACAAAGCTGTGTTCGAATTGCATAGATTCTTGTATTAAAGGCTAATTAAAAAGGGTAGAAAATACTTTCTAAAAAGGAGAAATAAAAAGAGAAAAACAAAAAGAATATAAAAGTGGGAATAGAAGCACGCCAAGATACGAACCCCAGGATTATTTACCAGATTTTGCCGGCGTGACGCCAAAGGCTGGCAAAGCCCCCACTATATATACTACTACTATATCCCATCCAAAAATACTCCCATTATATGAAGTAAATTGAATCAAATTAGAAGCCTATAAAAAAAAGGATACTACTACTATTTAGTTTTAAATTGAATAGAAACCGCTATAATATTATTCTTGCTATGATGAGATATCTAAATAATTTTCCTTTTTAATACTATTTTGCAAGAGAAAAAATAAAGAAAAGCAAATCTCTCTAAATACGTTAAGTGTGTATTAATATTTAACTAATTAATTAGTTAGTACCACGCTATGTTTGATAATTTTCAGGCATAGCTTAGAAAGAATATACCAAGCTCATAGGAATTCCAATTTCGAGATACATAAGAATTCAATTTACACACATATGTGTGTGTGCGTCCGTGTGTGTTTTTTGAAGGGCATTTAGCATTCAATTATGATTAGTCAAAATACTAGTATTGTATTAGACCATTAATAGGCATTACACATCTCAATGTTGTCGACTTCAAGTGAAACCAGTTACCACTTTCCTATAAATACAATCATATATAATAGTAATTGTATTATGTTTAAATTCCAATCCTTTTGAGATGGTATTAAATGGATTAATTAATTATTTGATTATACATACACAAATATATAAATGTGTGTTAATATTATATTGTTTGGGCCAGCTTCCATTCTCTTTCTATTCCTCTCGTCCCATCTGTTTTATTGCAAACTCCTATAAAAGATTCCAATCTCCTAATTCTGTTATTCTTTTTTAATGATAAATAGAGAGAGATTCACATGGTACTCACTCATGGTGCACAAAATAATCTGGAATATATATCCAATTTTTAAAGTATAAAATAATTAGTAACAGTTGAAAGTAATGAAAGGACAAAATGCAATTGGGTAGTGGGCAACGTCCCCACATTTTGAAACTAATTAATGGCACTTTCGAATTTGTACTATTTTTTTATTTATATACAACTTTCGAATTCGTATAGTTTCTGTATTTGGTATTTATTTGTTTTGGTCGGAATCTAATGAGCTCGGTATTGTCATTTAGCTATTGACGACAAGCCCTCTAGCTAGTGGCTGGGCTTGGGAGTACCTTTTTCTTTGTATTGCAGTTTTTTTATTCTTTTTTATGTTAACTAACAATAAGAATGTTTATATCTACTTTAATCACACCAAAATTTATATGGAACGAATGCATTTAGAGTCATATACGTACGATTATTCATAACTAGTACTTTTTTAGAGTAATTTGATTGTGGATTCATAATCTCTATTTTGTCATTATTGGTGCTTTTTTTTTAAACTTTATTACTTTGTTGAACTGGTGACTTGCTTTTTATTTGAGATTTCAACACTTTTATTTCATTCAGCCCAAATTAAATTAGTGTAGGTCTTATACTATTTTTCCGGTAATTAAGAGTAATTTAGGTGTTTCGTGTTGTTTTATTGTTTGGTTTGGTTTGGTTTGGCGTTGTCTTTTGTGTGATTTTATCCCTCTCTTGCTGACCTTTTCGTGGATCAATTGGGTCAACTTGCATTGTCTTTGAGTCATGGTACTGTTCATATTGTAGTATAGGTCTGTTGTTTTTCTAGACGTTTTTCATTTGGTTTGTTTTACTGTATAAGTCAAATTCACTTTCTTATGAGTGTAAGCAATACACATTAATTTTTTAACTAAGGAAAAAGCCTAAAATATGTTCTCAGTCATTAACTGTAATATAACTAAGACAAACCAGAGTAATTCATTTTATTTTGTGCGTTATGCAAGAATACTTTTTTTAAAAAAAGTTGATTCTGTATTTTGTATCTCCACCAATGCACTTCTATGTGGATTTTGACATGTCATAGTTAGCTCACAATTATAAGAAAACATTACACAAGGCATAATGTAAAAAAGCATGTCTGGTATCATGCAGGGTATTGCATTGTAATTTATTTATACCTTTGAACATTTACGTGGAGTGTAAATTTTGTTGTCATAAAGTTAGTTTACAAAAATTAATAAAGTTTGGGATGTTTAGTTAATCCTTTTATTGTAAAAAAATAAGCTAAGATTTGAAAACCAATTTTGCTTGTTTGAAATCTCAGTAGCAAGGAGAATATTTATGGATACCGACCATTTATTCTTCCTTGATATTCTATAAGCAACATGGAGATTGGCAGGGAGCAATTAGAGAATAAGAAGTTATGTATCACAGCAATGACTGTATTAATATATGGGCAATCAAATAAATAATACCTCTATTTTTTGAATAAAGATCATCAAATCACACATTTTAAGAAAATTATAAAATTTAATACAATTAATTATCAAATTTGTGAAAATATTAAATGGGGATAAAATGGGAAAAAATGTCACACTTATTTTAAAAAATTTAAACGAAACACTTATTAACAAAATAATGACAAAACGTTAATGTTGATTGACTGGTCTTCTGTTTAAAAAAGATGGCTGACAAGACATATAAACTGTGATCTATATTTCGATAAATAGTTGGGTAGTTACATTACTATTCACTACAAAAAA
>NC_062970.1:3670051-3723051 GCF_023119035.1 Salvia hispanica | reverse complement strand
TTGTGGGCTAAATAATTCACAATATTATTATACTTGATTTGTTAGATGTTTTTCTAAATTTGTGGGCTTAATAATTCAAAATATTGGTGTACTCGATTTGATCTATATTATGATATTTGATTTGTTAGTTATTCTTATTTGTGGGCTAAATAACTCAAAGTATTATTACACTTGATTTGATTTATATTGTTTCTTGACTAAGATTTATGCGATTTGGAGGTGTTTCCGCTACCCGTCGGCCCAACTTGGCATTTTCCAATTATTAAAAGGTAAAACTTTGATTTGCTAGTTATTCTTCTAAAGTTGTGGGCTAAATTATTATACTTGATTTGTTAGATATTCTTTAAAGTTGTGGGCTAAATTATTATACATAATTTGTAAGACATTCTTCTAAAGTTGTGGGCTAAATTATTATACATGATTTGTTAGCTATTCTTCTAAATTTGTGGGCTAAATTATTATATACTTGATTTGTTAGATATTCTTTTAAATTTGTGGACTAAATAATTCACAATATTATTATACTCGATTTGATCTATATTATGATATTTGATTTGTTAGTTATTCTTATTTGTGGGCTAAATAACTCAAAGTATTATTACACTTGATTTGATTTATATTGTTTCTTGCCTAAGATTTTTGCGATTTGGAGGTGTTTCCGCTACCCGTCGGCCCAGCTTGGCATTTTCCAATTATTAAAAGGTAAAACTTTTATTTGATGAATATTTTAATTTGTGGGCTAAATAATTCAAAAATATTATTGTACTTTATTTGATTTATATTGTTTGTGTATGATAGATAGTAAAATGAATCAAATAGAAACAATATAAATCAAATCAAGTGTAATAATACTTTGAGTTATTTAGCCCACAAATAAGAATAACTAACAAATCAAATATCATAATATAGATCAAATCGAGTATAATAATATTGTGAATTATTTAGTCCACAAATTTAAAAGAATATCTAACAAATCAAGTATATAATAATTTAGCCCACAAATTTAGAAGAATAGCTAACAAATCATGTATAATAATTTAGCCCACAACTTTAGAAGAATGTCTTACAAATTATGTATAATAATTTAGCCCACAACTTTAAAGAATATCTAACAAATCAAGTATAATAATTTAGCCCACAACTTTAGAAGAATAACTAGCAAATCAAAGTTTTACCTTTTAATAATTGGAAAATGCCAAGTTGGGCCGACGGGTAGCGGAAACACCTCCAAATCGCATAAATCTTAGTCAAGAAACAATATAAATCAAATCAAGTGTAATAATACTTTGAGTTATTTAGCCCACAAATAAGAATAACTAACAAATCAAATATCATAATATAGATCAAATCGAGTACACCAATATTTTGAATTATTAAGCCCACAAATTTAGAAAAACATCTAACAAATCAAGTATAATAATATTGTGAATTATTTAGCCCACAAATTTAAAAGAATATCTAACAAATCAAGTATATAATAATTTAGCCCACAAATTTAAAAGAATAGCTAACAAATCATGTATAATAATTTAGCCCACAACTTTAGAAGAAATATCTTACAAATCATGTATAATAATTTAGCCCACAACTTTTAAGAATATCTAACAAATCAAGTATAATAATTTAGCCCACAACTTTAGAAGAATAACTAGCAAATCAAAGTTTTACCTTTCAATAATTGAAAAATATCAAAATTTGATGAGCTTGCTTCCCCACATTTTTCTACCCCCAATTTTCAATAATGTGAAAATATCAAAATTTAATAAGCTTGCTTCCCCATATCTCTACTCCCAACTTTTATGTAAGTAGATCTGGCAAAATTTTTGCAATGAGTGGAAGCTGATGGCAGAAGGGATGGAAGGGATGGAATCTACGGTGTGGAGAAAGGTAACAAATGAGAAAAGAAGAAAGTAGATTTGGATAAGAACTAAAGTTTGCGAGCACCTATTTTTGCTCACTAATTTGCTAGCAGCTATTATTGCTCACTAATTTGCGAGCACATGTATATTTTGTGACAGATGCGAGCACCCTTTGCTCGCAAACTTTCGAGCACTATAGGTGTGCTCGCAAAATCCCTCATTTTATTCCAGCCGGCAAAAAATGGGTGTAAATGGATGTTGTTTTCGTGTATGCTCGCTATTATGCTCGCAAGTTTGCGAGCAAAAGTCGGTGCTCGTAATAAAGTGGTCACAAGTTTGCGAGCAAAAGTCGGTGCTCGCAATAAAGTGGTCACAAACAGCCGCTTTTTTTGTAGTGATTGTAGCTTAATTTAGGGTTACGTTACGTAACGTTACTACTGCAAGTCTGCAACTATAAATGTATTTGCAAAACCAACTTCTATAATTTCAGAACAGTCCCTTCATTAATTAATTCTGTAAAAAACAAATAAAATTATTTGGATATATAATCGTCTCAAGTCTCAAGGTTATGTAAAAGTGAAAATGATGCAAAAATAGTGGTTGAATCGCATAATTTCAAAACAAAATCCAGAAACCAAAAGTTGAAGCCACACCAGTCATAATCTTTTTGATCAGTCATAATTTGTTTGACAATAAGAAGAAAAGATGGGTCTTCATTCATCATTACCACACAATCATATTGTTAATCCACTATATCAAATCCCAAATACCTTCTTATTAATTTTCCGCAGTATATATATTGCAATAATTGCCCTATATTGATTGTGTGTTGGTGCAAGACTGCAATCAATGCGAAATTTTGTTTTTCCATAATTGTTCTGATCGTATCGTATATACAAGTATTAATCACTAATCAATGCATATCTTGGTGTATCATAATATTTGTATTTACTAGTAATAATTAATATAAATAATTTCACGTGGAGATAAATATCTGATGCAGCATTAATGGAGTTTTGTTTGATTTAATTCTCTGTGTCTCTCTACGCTGCAAGATTTATCAGAGGGGCAGTTTGGTCATATTTCACCATGATATACGTATATTATTATATTCCGCAATGTTGTTTGCTCCCATTTATTATCGTGTTTTCTAGGGTTCAGGCGTTCAACATTCAGATTTCATATCAATTTATTAATTCCCAGAAATTTTATGAAAAATGAATATCATATAATAATTCAAAAATCCAAAAATCTAGTACGAAGTACTACCAATTATCATAAAAAATGTTCAACAATATTTGTAACACCACCTGTCCACTATTTAAAGAATCATTTTGACTCGCATGAGTTTTAAAAAATTGTTTAACTTTGTGAAAAAAAAAAGTAGCGGGAGAAAGTAAATGTACTGTGAGACTCATTTTTAATGTTCAGTACTAATAAATTTTGAGTATAAAAAGTTAATGGAATGTGGAGCCCGTAAACCAAAAATGAAATAAATTAAAGGGTCATTTACATTGTTGACCCTCTAAAATGACAAAATGACTCTTTAAATGATGGACAAAGGAAGTACTCCATATTATAATTAATTATAATAATATTATTTTATTATAGTACTAGTATATAAATTAATAAATATACGAATTAGTTTGAGTTATAAAATTACATCCAATCTGAACATCTGAAATTTTAAAAAATCTGATCCAATGCGAACCAAAAATCCGAATAGAATTTTAAATTTCAGCTTAATATTCAAGTTGGATTTTTGAATTTCGGATAATTTGGTGACTCCTAATGTTTGGTTTTTTCACCATATATACCACATATAAAAACCTCTTCCCTACCCACGTTGAATTCTCAGAGATATATTCATTGCGCTGTATGTATCCCAATATACTTACTACTACAATATTTTTACATGCACAAAACATACATTAGTGTAGAGAGAGAAACAGAAAGAGAAAAGAGAGAGAGAGCTCAAATTAAAGCTGAAGGCTGTGAAAGTGGCCAAGACATGGCGAGTGGATGGATGAAGTCATTGCAATGCAAGTCAAAAGCATTAGACGACGTCGTCACCCACCACCACAACTACCGCCGCCGCCGCCACCACGACGACAACGACGACCACCGCCACCACCGCTCATTATCCAACTCCTCCAGCTGCCGAAATAGCTACCAAAATCTCAAAGACATCGTCGAAACCAACAAAAAGAAACCAAAAAAGCCGAAACCCCCAACCCACCACCCATCCCCGCCGTTCAAGCGCCCGGTTTCCCGAAAACCCGAACCCGGTCCGCCCGCTCTCCCGGTCCGGTCCAGCGCCATCGACTCGTTCTTCCCTTCTCTGACCGAGCTGCCCAAAGACCATCCCTCCCGCAATGTGGTGGAAATCATCTTCCACACGAGCTGGGGCGAGAAGAGCTTCTCGGGCCAGATTGAGATGGTCTTCAAGGTCCAGACCCTGCCCCGGACCCTGACCCGCTTCGAGGAGTATCGCGACGCCGTCAAGCTCCGCGCCGGCTCCGCTGGGGACGCCGGCGAGGACCACGCGCGCTGCATTGCCGACGGGAACGAGGTCATGAGGTTCTACTGCCTCGGCGCCACCGCTCCCGGCGGCGCGTACGAGACGTGCGGCGGCGCGTGGGCGTTCCAGGGGTGCAAGAGGGCCGCCGTGTGTACATACTCCGGCAGCGGCGAGGCCCACGAGAGCGCCGGCGGGGGGAGGGGGAGGCGGGCCATGCTGGTGTGCCGGGTCATAGCGGGTCGGGTCTGTAAGGATATCGGGCTGGGCTCGGTGATTCAGGAGCGGGTCGGGTACGACTCGGTGGGTGGTGGGAGCGGGGAGATGCTCGTGTTCGACACGCGCGCGTTGCTGCCGTGCTTTCTTATCATCTATAAATTGTAAAATTATTATTTTTGATTTAAGAAGATTTCGAACGTTTATCAACACCGATTTTCTTTTTCTATTTTGTTTTGTAATTCGAATTCTGCAGCTTAATTTCATAGTTTTTTTTTTTCTTGATTTGTAATCACGGAGAATGGGGTTGATAAATGTTCTCTACATCTTCTTATGGAATGATATATAATCCCCTTGCATTAATTCCTTGCTTTTATTTGTGTACAACATTGGCTTCAATATAAAAATAAACATGATAGTACCTTCTCACGTTCTTGCTCTTGTGAATTCAAAGATCTCATTTATTTTTGAACTTGCATCGATTTCCGCAGAAGACATCGTTTTCAATACTGATTTTTAACCATGAGTCCATGACCATAGCATTAGGGTCATTATTATTTCCGGTTATAGTGTGAAAATGTTTTGGTTCACAGCTTCCTCTTGGTCTACACATATTTTATCTGTAATTTCCATCATTGTTATGGCATCATAAGTGCATTTCGTTATTTTTATTATTATAAATTCAATTTGAATTATTAATAGTACTCCCTCCGTTTCTTCATAGTTGAAGCGAAACTTTTCGGCACGGAGTTTTAGAATGAAACGTTGGATGTGTTAAATAAATAGATAAAAAAGTAAGAGAGAGGAAAAGTTAGAAAGAATAAAGTATAAAGTGAATAAAGTAGAGATAATAAAGTAAGAGAGAAAAAAAAGTTACTATCAAATATGTAAATGACTCAACTATGAAGGAACTTCCTGAAATAGAAAAATGACTCAGCTATGAAGGAACGGAAGGGAGGAAGGGAGTATAATTATGATTAAAATATGAATTAATAAAGTGATTTCATATTCTATGAATTATTTGAAGTGAAACAATGAATAGTGAAAATTAATTAGAGATGTATGGCTTAAAAATTATACTAGCATTGTAAATTTTGTAACGTGACGCAGAAAAAAAAAAGAATGATGATTAAAGACTTGAGGGAACTTCGTTAGGCAAAATCAGTGTATGAGAGGTAGTTCAACTTGCCTAATATTGGTAAGTGATATATATCGAACTTGTTTAACATTGGAAATTAGATGCAAAAAAAATTGTCATGATTATTACATTTTGTTAATGATGGAGTTCTTCAGTTATGAGGATATGAGCCATATTTGGTATGTGCACATAAGTACAACATGCATTAGTTGTAAAGATTTGACTATATTTTTCTAATAAATGTTGATTGGTGGCAACGCAAATATATTTAGAACTATGTGGGGAGCGAATTAAAACCCTCCAATTCATCGTCAGTTTAAAAACAAAACAAGATTTATTTATGCTTTGAAGTTAAGAAACAATTTGTTAAAGTATAGTTGTTGTCATGAAATTGACGTCTCTTCTTACGCGACATGTGATTTTGTGAAGCAGTACAAAAATGTAGGGTTTTGGATGGTTTTGAGCATGGAATTTGGTGCTACTGAGGGATGTGTAATATGAAGGGGACATTTCACCACATCAATATGGAAATCTCACCTTATATATCAATCTTTTATTTTTGCGTTGTTTATCCACTAATTATGTATTTTTAGTGGTTTAGGAACTTGCTTGTAAGAATTTAAATTTTCCAGGTATGGTGTAAATTGATTCATTACCAACTCCATAAATATACATTGAGTATATACTAATTTTCTTTATATATTTCATAATGATGATATTGAAAGATTAAATAATATATGTACATAATTAAGGATTTTGTATTATTGTTGTTGGCATTTCTTTATCACGCTAATTTACTAATATGTATTTTGCTGCCCATTATTAATGACCAGAAGTGATCATAGCGTATAAATTATTAAATTTTTATTTAACTTTAGTATTTCTCATCAACTCTTAAATTTGTCCCACATTTTTTATCGGAACATTTCCTGTAAATTTTAAATAGCAAGATTTTCGTTTTTACATACTAGCTTTAAATTCGTCTAGTAAATTACTAAACTACTATTAATTTGTTTTAATTTTACAACTTGTTAAAATTTTAATGCTAACATTACTTAATAAAATACTCATAAATGAAATTATTTAATTTAGTATAATATGATATTGTTTCGCTGCCTAAAACATGACATCTTTTTGTTGATATCAGATAGTGTCAGGTAAGCAAGTCATCAAGTTAATGTCAGTGCTAAAATTTTGATTGGTTGCAAAGTCAGAAATAATATTTTTCATCAAAATCTAACCATATATTGCCTGTATAAATTTAAAGTATAGACCACGTTTTGGTAAACGATCCGATTTTATCAGCTTGAATTTTTAGACACCCATATGTAAAAAATCAACTTGTTAGCAAACTAAGACCAAACTGAAAGTTAGTATTTCCTCCGTAGACCAACAAACGTCCTATTTTACCATTTTTGTTCGTCCATCAATAAATATCTCATTTTTTTTCTTTCTGTTTTTGGTAATGGACTTCACATTCGATTAACTTATATTATACTGGTGGATTAGTAAATATTTGAGTCTTTTACATACAGTATTTTTAAAAACAAAAGTGACATGGATAATAATATTGTCTTGTTAATAGAAAAGGCCCATCAGGCCATCACTACGTCACAAATCCTGCCATACAAATTGGCCCAAATTCTTAGATTAAAATTCCAAGGCCCAACGGAAAAAAATCTGTGAAAAAAACATTATCCCATTTAGACTCGAATCAAATTCACATTTACTCTCCAGCGTCGCCGGCTGCCGTTCACGCCGGAGTTATCCGACTCTAGCGAGCCACGCCTCTATCTCTTCTTCCCCTATTTATCCCTCCATCCCTCATTCTCCATCTTCCATGAAAAATTATTTAAAAGCTTGAATCTCACAACCATTGCAAAAATTGGTAAGAATTTTTATGTATCTTATTCCTCTTGTAATGTAACATTGAATTCAACTGAAAGATTAAAGTAGAAGAATGTTGGTTACTTGAATTGAGCTAGGGGGGTTTCAATTGGGGGTACTTCATAGTAACTGGCTGGTAGAATTTGTTTTGAATTTATGACTTGAATTGGAGTGTTTCATAGCAATTTGTGACTTCTCCAAATATTATGAGCTCGAACTGGAAGTGGATTATGTGATGCTCAAATCAGAACACTTTTAACCAATAGATAACTTTCCAGCTAAAATAGTATTCCTGTACATTTCTCCAAAACTCCTCTTTTATATATGTATATAGATAGATAGATTTACTCAGAATCATTGCCTTTGTAGCATATCTGATAATTATTTAGAATTTGAAGTTGCAACACTGTATTATCTTTTGCTGAATAATTGTTTAGAATTTAAACATTGGTATCTTATTGTTTGGATGTGTTGATGTGTATGCTTGTGAGGTTATTTATATGGCATTGGATACTCTGCTTTTTTATTTAGGATTATTTTTTCGTGGAAGCATTGTTGTTGAGGAGAATTGCAGATTAAGTATGTGTATAGGTGCTATGCTCTCGTTGAAATTAAATGTATTTTCAGTTATATATGTGGGTTTGTAAATGGATGTTTGCTTCAGGATTTACATGCCATCAAATCTACTTGCACGAACGACACAGTCTAGCGAGTGTCCCACCAGTCACCACATAACAGTTCCTGCTTTTTCATAGGAATGGACGCTGGGTGTCTGCATTCCCATTTCAGCACAGCTCCTTTCTCTCATGGTAAAAGGACATGCTTGCAGTTTGACTATCTGAAATATAGCACACAGCAAGGTCTTAGTTCACTCGATTCTTTAAAGGTACTTCTATATCGAATGCTACTTTCCTACACCTTATTGATTCGTCACCACTTAGCAATGCAACGTAATCTGAATCATGTTTTGATTCAGTTTCATGCAACCCTAATTATAAGCACCTATTAGCTTATGATATGTTAGAGAATACTGATCGAGGTCTCCTGTTTTTATATACTTCTTTGCAGAGAACTTGCAATAGACTCAGCCAATTGAAATTACGAACCCCGTTAGAGAAGTCAAATCACTGTCAAGCTCTAATCGTTAAATGCGACCATCCTCAAAATTCAGATTTTCCTCGTTATTATTCTAAAAAGGAAAAGAAACCTTTTCCTATACCTATTGTTGAGTTACGACGAAATGCCAGGAAGAGGCTGAAAAATCGTGAAAACCAACCAAGAGCACCTATCCCACCTCCAAAACTAGGATTGGTGGTTAAAGGACTGATTCCTCTAGCATACAAAGTGTTGAATGCAAGAACAACATTAGTTAACAATCTGAAGAAACTTCTGAAAGTGATGCCTGTCAATGCCTGCAAGTAATTCTCTACCCAATGCTTGGTTTTCATTCTGCATCTTTACAACTGCTAATATCAATGTTCACTTTTCTCTGTTCATGTCCAATCATTTTATATATCACAAACTAAAATAAATAAGGAATTTTTGGACTTTCTTTTCCTTTCTACTGCATGTTATGATGATCTTAGTTGTGATGGTGTCGTTGGTAATTTGAGATAGATATCACTTTTTCTAACATTTGATTTTCTCTTGACAGTTATAGTCTATTCTTGCAGGTGGTGTACTGAAATTCATGTAGGTCCTATCGGGCATCCTTTCAAGTCTTGCAGAGGGCCACGAGCTTCCATTCGCAAAGGGACTCATGAATGGGGTAAAGCAGTTGTCGAGGACATATTGGTACCGCTTGAGGCATACCACTTGTATGACCGTCTTGGCAACCGTATTACTCATGATGAGAGGTTTTCCATCCCAAGAGTTCCCGCGGTAGTGGAGTTATGCATTCAAGCAGGGGTAGACCTGCCTGAATACCCCACCAAAAGAAGAAGGAAACGCATAATACGCATTGGAAAAAAGGAGTTTGTTGATGCCGATGAGAGTGACTTGCCCGACCTTGACCCAGAAGCTCCAACACCAGAAATATTGGCTGAAATACCAGACTCAGAAATTGTGCCACCATCTAGCAAAGAAGATATAGCACTGCTTGCTGAGGAAACACTCCAAGCATGGGAACAAATGAGGGATGGAGCCCGAAGGTTAATGAAGATGTATCCTGTGAGGGTTTGTGGTTACTGCCCTGAAGTGCACATAGGCCCAAGCGGACACAAAGCCCAGAATTGCGGAGCTCATAAGCACCAACAGCGTAATGGGCAACATGGATGGCAGGCGGCAGTTCTCAATGACTTAATTCCCCCCAGATACGTGTGGCATGTACCTGATGTTGATCAGCCTATGGAGAGGGAGCTCAGGAACTTCTACGGGCAGGCCCCTGCAGTGGTTGAATTATGTGTGCAGGCTGGTGCAGCTGTGCCTGAGCACTACAAACCAACCATGAGGCTGGACGTCGGAATTCCTAGAAACGTTGGTGAAGCAGAAATGGCTGTTTGATATCTTTCCCATTTCAGTCACCCAGTAAGTTTCCATCCAACTAGTTTGTACAACTGTCAGTTACATATTAGATATATAAATGAGAAGTTTATCAAGATATAATATAAACTCTTTCTCTCTCTCTTTCATGTTAAATAAGATTATATAACACATGTGTCTGTCTTTGCTAAGATGTTTTGCTCCAAAACAGTACCAGCATTGAGAATTTCATTGCTTGAAACATTTGAAATGATAGTAGAAAACAAGAAAAATGAAACATACTTAGTTGATTATAACTGAAAGCACCATTAATCATGTAAGCCTCGATCAATCATGAATATATATTTAACGGCATTAACAAAGAATTACAAACAGTAAATACCCAGAACATACCACCAAGCTTACATATAATAGGACAAACTGGAAAACAATAAGAAAAAAAGACAACAATGACTATAAATCAATCATTCTAGAATTATCCATCCCTCTAGAGTAGGGTAAATCTCTGAAATAAGATTTCGGATGACTTTTTCCTATGTCGAAGCAAATCAACGGGATTTGGGTCCTTCTGGCAAAGTTGGTTTGGGAAGTTCTGGAATCTTTGGAAGTTCAGGTAACTTTGGCATTTCTGGTTTAGGTAGAGTTGGCATCACAGGCTTAGGCAAAGTTGGGACCTCAGGTTTTGGCACTATTGGAACCTCGGGCTTAGGCAAAGTAGGGACCTCAGGTTTTGGCATTTCAGGTAGAGTAGGCTTTGGTAACTCAGTCTTTTCTGGTGTTGGCTTAGGGAAAGTCGGTACCTCCGGTTTGGGTAGTGTTGGAAGTTCAGACTTTGGTGAATTTGGGATCTCAGGTCTTGGTAGTGTTGGAACCTCAGGCTTAGGCAAAGCCGGGATCTCAGGTTTTGGTAGTGTTGGATCCTCGGGCTTAGGCAAAGTCGGTACCGCAGGTTTTGGCACTGTTGGAACCTCAGACTTAGGGACAGCCGGGACCTCAGGGTTTGGTAATTCTGGGAGCTTTGGTAGCCCAGGCATCGTTGGTTTTGGCAATTCTGGCTTTGGTATTTCAGGTAGAGTAGGCTTTGGCAATTCAGCCTTTTCAAGTTTTGGCTTAGGCAATGTCGGTACCTCTGGCTTGGGTAGTGCTGGAAGTTCAGGCTTTGGCAACACAGGTACCTCCGGCTTGGGTAGTATTGGAATCTCGGGTTTTGGCAACACAGGTATCTCTGGTTTTGGCAGTGTTGGAAACTCGGGCTTGGGCAATACTGGGACTTCAGGTTTTGGTAGTGTTGGAACCTCAGGCTTAGGCAACGATGGCAGCTCAGGCTTGGGTAGTGGAGGTAGCTCTGGCTTCGGTATAGTTGGGATTTCGGGCTTGGGAACCTCAGGGACAGGCGACTCTAGGAGATGACGTGCCACCGCATGGTTTGTTATGGATGACAGAGCGATGAGTAAGAAGAAGAAAAGGGAATGGTGGCGATGTAATGCCATTGTTTGAAGAGGAAATAGCTGAATCAAGAAGGGTTTATTTGTTTTAAGTGAGATGTTCACTTTCTTGGTCGAGTTGTGAGGTTTGGGGGTGCATTCACGGTTTATATAGGCATTGAATGAGGTGGAAGATTCAGTTAATTAGTTCAACTTCCTAATACCCTTCTCTCTTTTAAACTCATGCGAAGGGTTATTAAAATACAATTCAAGAACAGGTTAGGTCATCACTCCATATGTTAAATTAATTAAATGGATCAATGGCCTTGAAACTGCTCTAGTGTGAAACGATGATATAATGTTAGACATGATTTAAAACTTGAATTTAGGGCTTATGTGGTGTGTAATTTTCCAATTTAAAAAAGTATATGAACGAAACATACGTCTTTATTAAGTTGTTTAATATTGGTCATCTGTAGGAAACAACTACCCCAATTGGAAGAGGTTGGTAAGAAATTCCATTTGACAATGAAAGTTTAATAACCTAATACGTAGCTAAAAAGGAAAAAACATGTACTACTATTAGGATCCGTTGATAAGCTAATAAAGCCAAGATATAGATATATATCCATTCATTTTTAAATGTTTGGTATCCTATTTACACTATCCTAAAGCCCGTGTAATTGACTATGGCCCATCTTGGCCCGACAGATACAACCTCAAGATGTGCAGACACGACACGTATCTTACCAATTTGGTGGGATACTATTCCTACTTCAATTTATGGATCTAGATAAAATAAAAAATCTCCTCTGTACCCTTCTGCCGTCAATCTTCTATTCACAACAAATCCTCTATGCTAGGGCAATCCTCCATTCACAACAATCCTCCGTGGTTGACGCCTAGGGCATCGATTTGATTAGAATTTCATGTGCAAGGATTTCATCTGGTCAGTTATTCCTTTTCCATTTTTTCTCTATTTCTCTATAATCTTTTTCACCATTAAATTTTTTGTGAGTTATCAATTTGTTGTCAATTACGATTGAATTTTTCTACCCCTAATTCTACTGGTCAGTTCTTCCTTTTCCATTCTTTCTCTATTTCTCCATGATCTATTTCCGTTCTTCCTTCATAATTGAAGGAATGAAGAATTTCATGGTGAAAAAGATCATAGAGAAATAGAGAAAGAACGGAAAAGGAAGAACTGACCAGGGGTAGAAAAATTCAATCGTAATTGACAACAAATTGATAACTCACAAAGAATTTAATGGTGAAAAAGATCATAGAGAAATAGAGAAAAAACGGAAAAGAAATAACTGACCAGATGAAATCCTTGCAGATGAAATTCTAATCAAATCGATGCCCTAGGCGTCAACCACGGAGGATTGTTGTGAATGGAGGATTGCCCTAGTGTAGAGGATTTGTTGTGAATAGAAGATTGACGACAGAAGGGTACAGAGGAGATTTTTTGTTTTATTTGGATCCATAAATTGAAGTAGGAATAGTATCCCACCAAATTGGTAAGATACGTATCTACACATTTTGAGGCTGTATCTGTCGGGCCATAGTCAATTACACGGGCTTTAGGATAGTGTAAATAGGATACCAATGAATGGATATATATCTATATCTTGGCTTCATTAGCTTATCAAACGGACTCTTATAATGTGTTTGGGTTCAAGAGATTCAATACCACGACTCAAGCCTAGATGGATAATCATAGGATAATTAGTCATAGTTAACCTCATATGATTAAAATAATCTCACAACTCAATCCTAAATAATATCTTGGTACTATTTTATCTTGGAAATCGAACACTACCTATAAATAATAAAATTACTACAACTTTCATTCATATAATTTTATTGGTTGATACATATCTTTTCTATTTCTAAATTAATTAACTTGTTTTCCGGAAAATATAAATTTACGAGCAATGCAACATTATTGTTAATTATTCATTGCCTAATCACATTAATTTGTTATCATGGAATACAAATGATCAGAAATCAAAATTTTAAAATCGTATAAGTAATGGAAAATCTGTGTAGTACATGACTACTTCCAAGGTTAGCTACGTCTCTAAATTACATATCCAAAATGGAGAGACGTGAAGATTTGATTAGCAATTACTAACTTTTATATTGTCGAATAATTTTTTTCTTAAGTGAAAAAAAATGTACTCCTCAATTATGCCACTTGATTGACTAAAAAGAATTAAGTATATCATTTAATAAGATTAACTTTTTGAAAATTTAGATTTCAAATTTAATCAAAATAAAAATATAGTAGTATATAAAAACGAAAAAATAATGAAAGTAATACTGATAGGCAGTGGTTTGCTAACAAAATTATTAAACTATGGAAAAATTATCCTAGCTTTTGCTGTCAAAATGACCTTGGGAAAGAGCAACTACAAATACAAAATACAACACACTTAATCTCTCTTATTTGATTTTCGCCCTTATTTTATTTTCTTCTACTTTCTTCTCGATCATACTTTAATCTCTCAAAAACTCCAGCTTAATTATTTCTCCAATTACTTTATTAAATATTTATTCCTTAATCTTCATTCCAAAAACCCCAAATTAATTCTGAATTTTATCAAATGAATTACGTACTGATTAATTTCATCCTAACACATGAAAGTAAAAGAGGGGCCTCATTATATTGGATATTCAAACAACTCAAATTCTGAGTTTAATTATGGAATCTTTACAAAAATTAAACGGTCTGATAAATGAGCACTACAGATATATTTCAGCATCATGCACACAGATAGTATATTTCATCATAATGTTTTCTATCCTTAAACGGTCTGATAAGTGAGCACTACAAATCAATCATGTGGTTGGACCGACGTTGGAATTCCTACAAATGTTGGGCAAGGTGAAATGGTTGTTCGATATATTTCCCATTTCAGTTCTAGCATGAGGTTCCTCGTTACATTTGAAAGTGATGGTCGGAAAAAAAAAATGAAACATAGTTGATTTAACTGAAAACCTCAATCAATCATGAATATATATTAAATGACATTAACAAAGAATTACAAACTGTAAACAACCATAACATACAAGCAAGCTTACATACAGTAGAAGGACAAATTGGAAAACAATAAGAAAAGTAAACAGCAACGACAATATAAGTCGATCATTCTAGAAGTATACATCCCTCCACAATAAGGTCAATCTCTGAAACTTGATTCATCCCGGTGTCATGTTCCTATGTCGACGCAAATCAACGGGATTTGGGTCCTTCGGGCAAAGTTGGTTTAGGCAGTTCTGGAATCTTAGGAAGTTCAGGCAACTTTGGCATCTCTGGCTTGGGCAAAGTCGGGACCTCGGGTTTTGGCAATGTTGGAACCTCGGGCTTAGGGACAGCTGGAAGCTCAGGTTTGGGTAATTCTGGCAGCTTTGGTAGCTCTGGCAGTTGAGGTTTTGGTAATTCTGGGAGCTTTGGCAGCTCTGGCAGCTGAGGCTTTGGTATTTCAGGCAGAGTAGGCTTTGGCGTTTCAGCTTTTTCGAGTGTTGACTTGGGCAATGTTGGTACCTCTGGTTTGGGTAGTGTTGGAAGTTCAGGCTTAGGCAAAGTCGGGATCTCGGGCTTAGGCAAAGTTGGTATCTCAGGTTTCGGCACTGCTGGAACCTCAGGCTTAGGTGAAGTTGGGACCTCGGGTTTTGGCAATGTTGGTACCTCAGGCTTAGGGACAGCCGGGATCTCAGGTTTTGGCACAGTTGGAACCTCAGGCTTGGGTAGTGGAGGTAGCTCTGGCTTCGGTATAGATGGGATTTTGGGCTTGGGAACCTCAGGCACGGGCGACTCCAGGAGATGGCGTGCCTCTGCATTGTTCGTTATGGAAGACAGAGTGATGAGCAAGAAGAGAAAAAGGGAATGGCCTCGATGTAATGCCATTGTTTGAAGAGGAAATAGCTGAATCAAGAAGGGTTTATTTGTTTAAGTGAGATCTTCACTTCCTTGGTCGAGTTGTGAGGTTTTGGGGTGCATTCACGGTTTATGTAGGCATTGAGGTGGAAGATTTAGTTAATTAGTTCAACTTCCTAATGCCTTTCTCTCTTTTAAACACATGCGAAGGGACATTTTAAGAACAGGTTAGGTCATCACTCCCTATGTTAAATTAATTAAATGGATCAATGGCCTTGAAATGTTAGACTTGATTTAAAACTTGAATTTAGGGCTTATGTGGTATGTAATTTTACAATTTAAAAAATTGTATGAACGAAACAAACGTCTATGTTAAGTTGTTTAATTTTGGTCATCTGTAGGAAATGACTTCTCCAATTACGAAAACACAATTGAAATAAAAATACATCAGTAGTCCAAATTTGGTCTTGGAGCACCATAATGCATATATTTGTCATACGTCATCATTTATTCATTCTATTAATTTATTGTATTCACTCGAGTAGGATCACCTAAATTTAAAGATTGTGCGGAGAGCTCTAGACAACAAGCATCACGTGGGATGCAAAATTCTGATTCAGAAAGTCAGGCTCATACTTTGCATGGCTCACAATCTTTGTCTTCATTTTCTATGAGCTGTGATGATGGCGAGGAACAAATCCTCGGTGGTTCTTCTTCATCTAGGCCTATTGGAGTGAAGAAGGCTAAACATAAGAAAAAGCAGTCTGATAACTCAGAATCAATTATTGCTACTCTAGAAAAACAAAATGAGCAATATGCCGCGGGCATGAAACAAGCATACGAAAATATGGCTCTCTTTTTGAAACAACAAAAGAACAAATCTCAAAACTACGAGGGAAGAAAATAAAATCATGGCTATGGACTTGAGCTCCATAGTTGATCCCGATAGTCGTGCTTATTTTCAAGCCGAGAAAATACGCATTTTACAAAAAAGAGCTCAACAACAAGAACAACCAAATGACTATGCTACTGGAACATATTCTCCGTATTTCGATAATATAGGAGGATCCGGTTCGAGTTTACCGGATTTTTAGATTATGTTTTTCATTTTGTTATTGTAATTTGTTGTGTGTCTTTTTTTAATTTCATTGTAACGTAATTTCCATTTGTAGGACCACTTGTGTTATGTTTTTATTACTAAATATTGTATTATTATTAAATTTATTGTATTATAATATTAAATATAATACCACAAATCATACAAAATAAATAATTAATACTCCACTACTAATAATTTATATAAAATAAGATAAATATTAATTAACTTTTTAACTAAATAGTAACCGTGCATCTCCTTGAACAAATAAATACTACATATGATAACATGAATATAGATATATTAATTAATTAGCATACCTCAAATCTAAACAAATAAATACTCCACCGTCAAATAATACTCCACATAATAAAGACAAATTTAATTAGCCCAGCCCATTAACAAATTTAAACATAATCCTCTCTTCGGCGCAGTCTTCTTCCTCCTCTCCTTCTTTTGGTTTTCTCTGTGTATCAGCATCTCCAAATTTTCTTCTCAAGTGTTTCAATCATGAATCTTCTTTGCTTTAATTCGAAAATACAAAAGATGAGGGGAGCAAGTGCAATTTTCAGGAAGTTTAAAAAGTGAAATGCAGTAGCTACCGTGCTACTGCATCTTTGGTGTATCACTGTTGAAAAACGCAAAATTTGGAGGATATGCGATGCGTTTCGGTGCTGGGTTGGAGGTGATTCTTCCCTCAAATTTCCGTTTTGCAGTATGGGTTGGAGATGCCCTTAGTTAAAATTTTGTATTCATAAGTATAATTTCAGGGTTTTAGATGCAGAATTCGATTGAAATTTAGCAGAAGTAGTATATACAGTTCGCAGTCGAAAACGAACACCTGGTGTTTGATTTTACGCCTCTGAGAAATAGTAGGTGAGTTTCAACATGCGTGAGTATGCAAGCAGAGAGAGCAAAAATCTGAAATCCAAGATGTTAGGAGCAACTTCAATTCAAATTGGGGAAGATGATGTTTCGCGGCTGGTTGGTGGCATAGTTGAAAAGGGCTTCTCCGAAGCTCGGCAGACTAGGCCGTTACCTCCGCCCACAGGGCCGCGCCCCACCGTGCTGCCCTTTCCGTTGGCGCGCCACCGCTCACACGGCCCGGTATTTGTTCTTCTCTATCTACTTCTCTCTGTGACTTGCTTCTTTGTGTATGGGAGATATCTGTTTTTCTCCCCTTTTTGTTAGGTTCAGTTGTAGCTTCTGATCGTTCCTTTTTCAGATGGAATGATTTAAATTCTATTGATAATGTTGTGTGTTATTCTCTGCTTTGGATGCATTTGATTGTTGAGAATTTGCGGATGCTCTGATTATATTTCTGGTGATGTTGATTGACAGCATTGGGCTCCTAACGTTGGAAATTCGAACGGCAAAGACAGTGAAGATGAGCTTGCTGGAGAAGAGGAAGATTTCGAGGGGAGAGCAGTAGCTGCTGCTGCTAATCCATTACAAAGAAAAGAGAAGAGGGGTTTGGATTTCAGTAGATGGCGGGAGATGGCAAAAAAAGCTGGCAGCTCGGGGTTCCATGAGAAGGAAGAGGGATGGTGCTCGAATGGGGATGAAGTTGAGCCAAAAGAGACAAAAATGGCTTCTAATGGTGATGCACAGTTTCAGTCTATGACAATGACTAGTAATGTTTCGACAATCAGAGAGGCGAAAGGAGAAGCAAAAGACGCATCACATTTGGCAAGTGACAAGGAGTTTTACAGCTCTGAATATGGGAAAAATGGAAATAATGTCCAAACTATGCAATATCAACAGGATGGCATTGCTGAATCTGATGGAAATACTGTTGTGGAGAAGGCGTCTACATGGCAGAATGGATTGAGGAAAGAAGTGGACCTGAAAAGGGAGAATATGCCAAAACCACATACAGCTTCTGTTTTCTCAGGGCAGGCGTCAGTAGGTGGAGAAGAAAGTAGTCTTCAAAGTCAGATAGATGCTGAGAATCGTGCTCGAATAGCAAATATGTCTGCTGATGAACTTGCTGAAGCACAAGCTGAGATAATGGCTAAGCTAAACCCAAAATTGATTGATGCATTGAAGAAAAGGGGTCAAGGAAAAGACAAGAGGCAAAAGTCTTACGAGACAGATGTTACGGGCAGTGCATCAGTTGATATGCAACATGAGGAAGCTTTGCCTAAAATTTCTGGGAACACTGTCTCTCATGAACCAATGGAAATAGAAACTGAAAGTACCTTAAAAGATAAGGAAGACAATGTTTCTACAAATGCAAGCCCAGATAAAGGTAGCATATGGAATGCTTGGAGCAAAAGAGTTGAGCGCGTTAGAGATGTGAGATTTTCCTTAGATGGAAACATTATTGGCTTTGGTATGGAGTCCAATATTGGTAAGTGTACAAGTGAGCTTCATAAGTGTACATATTTAGAATGCTGATGCATGAGCCTTATTTCAGTTTATCGAAACGTGTATTCCGTATTTATTTACAGCTTAGTTTAGGAGCGCATTTATCCAAGGCTGTTCAGGAGCTTTTAACCTCAGCCAAACACCCACATAGTCCCATTTATATGTTTACTTTGAAGGTGTCACACTTTGATCTGTCATAGGTCAATTAGTTTCAGTAGATATTTTTTTCACTTAAATTTTTCCAGGGATGCTGATCAAATTTGTCTAAATGTAGGCCAATTCAATTCAAATAATGTTTCCCAACGTGATTATCTTCGAACTGAAGGTGATCCTGGTGCTGGTGGTTACACAATAAAAGAAGCATTAGCATTAGCTAGAAGTGTGGTAAGTAAGAACTTGTTTTCTACCAGATAACATACTTTTGTAAAAATGAATGTATCCCATAACCATTATTACTTCTGGAACACTTGTTTCAGGTTCCAGGCCAACGGACACTTGCTTTAAGTGTAATTGCAGCTATTCTTAATCGGGCAATTTCTAAAATCATTCAGAATCAAGTTGATTCTGTTTCTAATATTGCTGATTCTGTGGAGCCTGCTGACTGGGTTGCTATTTGGGCTTATGCTCTGGGTCCGGAACCTGAGCTTGCTTTATTACTGAGGTAAATCAGTGACCTTCATGGATTATGTTTGTTCTCTTCCTTTAAATCTGGATAATTATTTGACCGTGATGTTTTCTGATATTTTCTGTAGAATATCTTTTGATGACAACCACAATAGCGTTGTCCTCAATTGTGCCAAGGCCATTCTTAGTGCATTGAGTTATGATACAAACAAGATTTTATTTGACATGTTGGAGGTAGAGTTTTATCTCTCAAAAGATATTTTGTTAATACTTGGCTCCAGTTATGACTTATGCGTTCATCTTTGTAATTTATATGTATTACTTTTTTTTTCAGCGGACACCAACGTATTCGAAGGATGTTTCTACTGCTCCTGTATTCAGAAGTAAACCAGATGTTAATGTTGGTTTTCTTCGTGGTGGCTTTTGGAAGTATAATACTAAGCCTTCCAATATTCTTCGTTGTGGTGAGGAGATGATGGATGACGAAGCTGAAGGTGAGGGCGAGCACACTATTCAGGATGATGTAGTTGTTGCAGGGCAGGATTTTGCTGCTGGTCTTGTTAGAATGGGGACTCTTGAAAGGATCTGCTATCTCTTACAGGTAAAATATTTATTCAAATTGTTTTAGGTTCTCTGCGTCATTTCAGCGATTCTTAATACAAAATGGAAATTTATCAATTCCGTGTCAACAGACAGACCCTGCTGCACCATTAGAAGAATGCTTAATATCAATATTGATAGCTTTAGCAAGGCATTCTCCAACTTGTGCTGCTGCAGTTTTGGACTGTGGAAGGCTTGTTCAGACAATTGCTGGAAGATTTACTTCAAATGAACAAATGGAAATCAATGGCAGTAAAATCAAATCTGTTACTCTATTCAAAGTGAGCTGTACTTTCACAGTTTTTCCCTTTTAAGCTGCCGGATGTATTTTGTTTGCTTATCCATCTTTATACTCTTTCTGATAAATAGTCAATCTTTCTACTCTTGTGGTGGTGTTTAAAGGTATTGGCTCAGCATGGCAGGAAGAATTGCTCAACATTTATTAACAATGGAATTTTTCGTCAGCTGACTTGGCACTTGTACCGGTATCCATTTTCTCTTGATCTATGGGTCAAGTCCGGGAGAGAGTCCTGCATACTTTCATCTGCTATGCTGGTTGAACAATTGCGTTTATGGAAGGTTTCCGTTAATTATGGATATAGTATTTCGGACTTTTCTGACCTATTTACATCATTGTGTGCATGGTTGAGTGTACCTACCTTTGAGAAGTTAAGCAGCTATGACGTGATGAGTGAATACTGTGCCATCACAAGGGAAGCTTATCTTCTTCTTGGAGTTATGGCTAATAGACTTCCAAACTTCTATTCAAGCATGCAAGAACCACCCGCAGATACTGTTCAAGATACAGACCCTTGGTCATGGAGACACTTTGGTCCTATTATAGATTCGGCAGTTGAGTGGATACAAGTTAAAAATATTGCATTCGTATCGAGGCTCTTCAACTCCCAGAGTAATGATGGTGAGAGGATCTGTTTCCAGGATTCAAAAGTAAATTCCTTGCTATGGATAATTTCTTCTGTTTTAAGTATGCTTGCCAGCGTGCTGAAAGCTGTCATCCCAGAGGACTTTACGAGCTTACCTGATGGCCGATTGCCATGGTTGCCAGAGTTTGTTCCTAAGATTGGACTTGCATTTGTTAAAAATGGGTATATCAGGTCTGGAGGATCAAGTGATCCTTCTGAAAATGGCTCTTTTGTAAAGTATCTATGTGATTTGAGACTTCAAGGAAGTCCTGAATTTGCAATATCTTCTCAATGTTGTCTCCAAGGGTTCTTCCAAATAGCAGATTCTGTTGATAAGTTGGTTACACATGCAAATCTCGATATCCATTCAGCACGAGTTGGATATAACAATTTCTCAAGGGACGATAAGATTCTTGCTAATGGTATACTGAAGTCCTGTTCAACTGAAATACAGTATCTGCTGTCAACTTCAATGGAAGCAATTACTAGTGACTGGCAATTCCTGCGGCCTATTGAGATGTTCAGTAGAGGCGGCCCTGCTCCAGGAGTTGGTGTTGGCTGGGGTGCCTCTGCTGGAGGGTATTGGTCCTTAAATTCTTTGTTGGCTCAGCAAGACGCAGGATTGCTCGTTTACTTGCTTGAAGCTTTTGGGATTCCATCTACTGTGGATCCATCAGAAGCCGAAGAGATGGACTGCACAATGCAAAAGATAGAATGCATCCTTACTGCTTGTTTAATTGTGGGCCCATGGAGTAGCTCAGTCCTTGATAAGTTACTAAAAATCATCTTCCAGGTTCCTGTACTCAAGCATCTGAGTTATGGCATTCATAAGTTCCTCTCTCTTAGAAAAGGATACAGTTCTTTCAAGTGGAACTATGATGATGAAGAATATGCACTGATATCTAATGTTTTGGCCTCTCACTTTAGAACCAGGTGGCTTGGTGCAAAGAAGAAACGAAAAGCCATGCCTGAGACCAACCATCCAAGCCAAAAATCTACAAAGAAAAAGGTTCGTTTTATGGAAACTATTCATGAGGATATGAATGCGACAAGTGAAGCTGGTGAAGTGATGTCTTCTTCATCTTCATTAATATTGGAGTGGGCTCGCCAGAGATTGCCTCTTCCGGAACATTGGTTTCTGAGTGCAATCTCCACCATTCAGTTAAACAATAACACATGTCCGCCCAGTGCTTCTCATGGTGAAATCTTTTCAGAGGTGGCCTCAGACATTGTAGAAGTTGCTAAGAGCGGACTCTTTTTCCTCCTGGCTATCGAAGCCATCCCTACCTCTCTTAGCTCTGAGTTCCGCTCACCTGCTAAATGTGTTCCAGTTGTTTGGAAACTGCACGCCATGTCTGCAACATTACTTTCTGGGATGGGTGTTCTGGAAGACGAGAAAAGCAGGACTGTCTATGAAACCTTGCAGAATGTGTATGGCGGAGTTCTTGATGAGAAGAGGTCTTCAGACGTGCTCGGTCACACGGGTGTTGAGCGCCTGAAGTTTGCATCAGACATCCACGATAGCTACCCTACATTCATCGAAACTCTAGTGGAGCAGTTCTCAGCTGAATCGTATGGTGATGTCATATTTGGGAGGCAGGTTGCAATGTATTTACATAAATCCGTTGAAGATTCTGCAAGGCTTGCTGCGTGGAATACCTTGTCTAATGCACGCGTTCTTGAGCTCCTGCCGCCTCTACATAAGTGCCTCGCGAAGGCTGATGGCTACCTTGAACCCATCGAGGTGAGTGTCAGTTTTCTATCATACAGCACTGTGTGCGTGTATATCTTAATTCAGTTCTGTCTGAAGATAGAGGCACACATCTTACATTGAATAAAATTTACTGAGTTCAAGTTGCCTGTAGGATAACGAGAGCATCCTAGAAGCCTACGTGAAATCGTGGACCTCTGGCGCCCTTGACAAAGCGGCAAACAGGGGCTCAGTAGCATTCTCTCTGGTTCTGCATCATCTTTCATCCTTCATATTTGGCAGTGCTGGTGATGCTACTCTCTCACTGCGCAATAAACTCGCGAAATCTCTGATGCGCGACTATTCTCGCAGGCAGCAACACGAGGTATGACGCTCTTGCATCAACTCATCTTTGCATATTGTATAGTATGTTACAAATCCAGGTGAAACCATGCGCATTATACTCTGCCTAGTGCCTGTAATGAACGCGTTTTTTGCCAGAGCGTGTCGTCTACCTTGTTATACGATATGAATATGTGCTCTTTCTACTGCTCTTCTGCAACACTTGTTTATAGTGGTGAATCATTGACAGGGGATGATGGTGAAATTGATATGCGACAAGAAACCTGAGCCCGAGCCGCAAGCATCGGCGACAGCAGCTTCGTCTCTACCTATGTCGGCGATAGAAAAGAGGTTGCAACTTCTGACAAAAATTTGTGATGGATGTGCGCCTCAAGTGGCAAAGCTTGAAGCCTGTATCAGAAAAGAGCGTTCAGAATAAGGTGGCTGTTAGTATGGAGTTAATCATGATTTTGGATGTTTGATGATCTTGTAAACAATCTCGGCCCGGCCCGGGCCGGGCCTCTTTTTGGGTCTGGCCGTCTGTCAAATAATAGGTGTAATAAAGTTATACCGCAATTTGTGCCGGCCCGAATTGGGCTGAAAAAAGCTGGATCCAATCAACTCTAAATCATACTTAATTTTAGTATAATAAATAACTATATTCAAAATAATCATAATTATAACTATATTATTACAATATTTATATATAATTGTTATTATCATAATTAAAAAAAATAATTTATTAAATAATTAAAATATAATTACATAATATAAATCATATAATAATAAATAATAATTATTATTTTATCAATTAATAATTAATCAATAAAATTGTACTGAAATTTTAAACTATAAAACTATTTAGTTATAATATCCATAAATATTATAATAATAATAATAATAATAATAATAATAATAATAATAATAATAATAATATTTATTAGTATTACTTATATTATGATGGATAATCCATATTTAAAATTTTATATTATTATTCTTGTTTATAAATAAAAAAATAATAAGTGTATTTTTAATTTGGTATTTAAATCAAATATAAAATTTAAAATCTTGTTATTTTTCAAACACAATAAAATAAAGTTATTAGGAATCATATTCCCATGATTCATTTTTCCAGAAATTATTTTCCATACCAATTTTACTTTCTCGTCAACCAAACATGGCCTTAGTGATTTTTTCACGAATTCATTTTTTTTCCTAACTCATGAAAAATTCAGTACAAGCCTAAGTTCTTGACTTCCTTGACTAAATTTTAAGTTAATGAAATTTACCAAATTATGACAAAATTTGTAATTTTAAAAACCAATAATTTCATGAATATATTAGAATCGAAATTCATATCATATTTATATGCAGCAGAATTAAATTTCATATTTGGATCAAGATCCATAACAAATCCTAGTGAATCAGTATTTTATATACACTACATCCGTCCATAAAAATTTGTCCAATTTTTTCATTTCCGTCTGTCCCCCAAAATTTGTCTCATTTCACTTTTATCATTTTTGGTAGTGGGGCCCATATTCCACTAACGCATTCCTACTCACATTTTATTATAAAACTAAATATAAAAGTAGGACCCACAATCCACTAACTTTTTCAACTCACTTTTTATTACATTTCTTAAAATTCGTGTCGTGTCAAAGTGGAATAAATTTTGGGGGATAGAGGTAGTACTACGTTGTTGTATTGTTAAAGTTGATTATTGCCTTTTGAATTAAAATGAGTGAACTACATAAATGGTACCTGATCTTTATTTTATATCATTTTTAGTACGCAGTGACAAAAATAACCCTAGATACCTAATATGTGATTTTTTTTATAGAGGATATTTTTAGAAATTTCCATTAAATAGTACAAAATATGTGATTATTTTTTCTTCCTTTCTCATTTCTCTTTTTCTTCTTTAGTTTCTTCTTCTTTCTTTTTTCTTCATTTTCTTCTTTCTTTTTAGTATTTTATCTTCCTTTCTTTTATCTTTTTTCTCCTTAGTTTATGTTTCTTCTTCCTTCTTTTTTCTTCTTTCTTTTTAGTAGTTTATACATACATCTAATCTAATTGCATTCATAATATAAATTAAAAACAAAATCTAATTAAATTAATTATTTAAAGTAATTAAATCAATTGAATATTTTTTATTAAATTATTTTATACTCATTTTAAGGTTGAAACACCTAACTAAAAATATTCAACTTTTTATATCATTATGAATACAATTTACAATGTTAAATTTTTATTAAGGCTATATTGATTAGTTACTAATTTAATGTAATAATAATAATAATAATAATAATAATAATAATAATAATAGTTATTACATAATATTATGTGATTTATAATTTATATAATTATACGACAATTATTTATTAATTACTATCAATTTTTAATATTATAACAATAATAATCTATATTGATTTGTTACTAATTTAATGTAAAATAATAATAATTATTATTATATAGTGATTCATAATTTATATAATTATACTAAAATTATTTATTAATTACTATCAATTTTTAGTATTAAAACAATAATAATTATAACTATAATTATATTTAAGTATATTTAAATGATATTTAAAATGAATATTAATATTAATATTGATTAATAATTATAGTATAAAGAACTAGGATAAGGAGAGAAGATATTATAATATCACTTTTGTTACTAATTTTATGTTTGCCCAAAATACCCTTTATGACATAAATAAAAAAATATATTTGTTTAAAGAGCATTTTGGGAAGTATATAATTCACTCAATTAAAATATCTAATACTCCCTACGGAAAGTATCTAAACCAAAAATTACTTGTATAAATTTATAATTAATTAAAAAAAACAGCAAAAAATTAATTAACTTGTAGTATGACGTAATTTGTGAGAATTATTAATCAACATTCTAAAAATTATTTTCAGAACGTGGCCAATCTTCTCCCGCTCGATCGATCTCAATACAAGTCCTTCCCGAAGCTCTTTAGTTTCTTAAGAGAATTATATCAATTTCAGAACGACGGCGAGCTCGATTGGGGAGGCTGCGAATCTCTACATGGAGAAAGTCGACGTGTTGTGCTCTTAACAAGGAACGTTTCCGGTTAATTTCCGGTGTGCAAGTCTGGCGGCGCTAATTGATGGTTTGCTATGCTGACGTGATCCTTTGGAAGGGAAATTCGATAACACTGGTCGAATTGTTGTTGTCAACACTGTTGATATGAATTTGAGTATTGCTGCGTGTTCAATTTTTGGTTGTGATAAGAATCTGATAGAGAATTGTTGGTGGTGGATATGTATCTGAGGCTGATGGCTGGCGGTGTTGGAGTGTTTGATTTGGAGCCGTTGATGGTTAATCGGAGATATTCTCGCTTTGCATTTCGTTTAAAAGATTGGTTTATATGTGTATTGTTTGTGCTTATTGATCAGCATTGTGTGCTGCAGTTGATTTTGCTAGTGCTTGGAATATTTTTTAGTTGCTGTATTCAAAATTTTAAGTATCACTATAACATCATTTTAGAGCTGTTGTTGAATGATTTGAAGTACATGTTGCTGAAGCAGCTTCTTTAACTGAATATTGTGCATTTCCTTGACTACTTTCTGCCATCATACTAAAATGCATTAGAGTTGATTCTGTAGCTGTGAAGGTAGATACATGTATTTGCTCTCATCGCTTCTGTTGGTGCCAAGATAGCGATGAGTTAGGGCAGAAACAGAAGTCGGTAGAATGGAGACAACCTCAGACTTTCTAGGATATAATTTTCTTGAAATTGCTGGAAATCAGCAACCACAATTAGTACTACTACTCAACAATTAGTAGGTACCTCTGGTTTGGGTAGTGTTGGAAGTTCAGGCTTAGGCAAAGTCGGTACCTCAGGTTTCGGCACTGTTGGAACCTCGGGTTTAGGTGAAGTTGGGACCTCAGGTTTTGGCAATGTTGTTACCTCAGGCTTAGGGACAGCCGGAATCTCAAGTTTTGGCAATGTTGGTACCTCAGGCGTAGGGACAGCCGGAATCTCAGGTTTTGGCGAAGTTGGGACCTCGGGTTTTGGCACTGTTGGTACCTCAGGCTTAGGGACAGCAGGGATCTCAGGTTTTGGCAATTCTGGGAGCTTTGGTAGCTCTGGCTTAGGGACAGTCGGGACCTCAGGTTTTGGTAATTCAGGGAGCTTTGGTAGCTCTGGCAGTGTAGGTTTTGGCAATTCTGGCATTTGAGGCTTTGGTATTTCAGGTAGAGTAGGTTTTGTTGTTTCAGCTTTTTCCAGTGTTGGCTTAGGCAATGCCGGTACCTCTGGTTTTGGTACTCTTGGAAGTTTTGGCTTAGGCAAAGCTGGGATCTCAGGTTTTGGTTGTGTTGGAACCTCAGGCTTAGGCAAAGTCGGGACCGCGGGTTTTGGCTTTGTTGGAACCTCAGGCTTAGGCAAAGTTGGGACCTCAGGCTTTGGCACTGTTGGAACCTCGGGCTTAGGCAAAGTCGGGACCTCAGGTTTTGGCACCGTTGGTACCTCAGGCTTAGGGATAGCCGGGATCTCAGGTTTTGGCATTTCTGGGAGCTTTGGTAGCTCTGGCATTTGAGGCTTTGGTATTTCGGGTAGAGTAGGCTTTGGTGTTTCAGCTTTTTCGAGTGTTGGCTTAGGCAATGTCGGTACCTCCGGCTTGGGTAGTGTTGGAAGTTCGGGCTTTGGCAACACAGGGACCTCTGGTTTTGGCAGTGTTGGAAACTCGGGCTTAGGCAATGTTGGGACCTCAGGCTTTGGCAGTGTTGGAATTTCGGGTTTTGGCAGAGTTGGCAGCTCAGGCTTGGGTAGTGGAGGTAGCTTCGGCAGTGGAGGTAGTTCAGGCTTGGGTATAGATGGGATTTCGGGCTTGGGAACCTCAGGCACAGAAGACTCTAGGAGACGGCGCGCCTCTGCATGGTTCGTTATGGATGACAGAGTGATGAGCAAGAAGAGGAAAAGGGAATGGTGGCAATAAGATGACATTGCTTAAGGATGTGGATGTAATAGCTGAATTAAGAAGCAGGGCTTTTTGTTCAAGTGAACTTCACTTTCTTGATTGAGTTATGAAGTTTGGGGGTGCATTAAGGATTTATATGGGCATTGCATGCAGTGAAAGTTTAAGTTAGTTCAACGTCCTATTGACTCTCTCTAAACTCTGGTAAGGTATTATTAAAATAATATATTCAATAGCTGGTTAGGTCACCACTGTATATACCAATGAATAAATTGCCTTCGAAACTTGTAGTATTTGATTGTGTAGCGATAAATTATGTTGAACTTAATTTCAAACTTGACTTTAGAGCTTATTTGCTGTTTAAATTCCGATTTGGAACTGGTATAAAAGACACGTATGCATTAAGTTGTTTAATTTGGTCATCTGTAGGCAAATGAAGTCCAATTCGAATAGGTTGCTAAGAAAATGCAATTGACAATGAAATTATGATATGAACTTTCATAGCTTAAAAAAAAAAAGTAATTTATACATTCTGGATCGTATTAAAGTTTTAGATACTAATTTTAAATTTTAAAAAAAGTAATTTACATTATAACTCAATATAGTAAAAAGAAATATTAGTATTTATAATAAATATTTGACATAAATATAAGGCAATTTTGTAGTACTAGTAGTTAATCATTTGTGATAAATTTATATATTCTGGATTGTATTTAAGTTTTACATACTAATTTCGATTTTTTGAATAGTACTAAATCTCATTATAACTTAAACTAGTAAAAATAAATATTATAGTAATCCTAGCTAATTAATACTAATTGCTTCAAATATAAAAATATTTATATTTTCTTAACAATATGTGCTTACAATTTTGCAATAAGTTTTAATAACTAATAGTAAGTGTTATGTAAATATGTAGATTAAAAAAAAATAGGCTCACATTTAATATAAAGGTATTTTACTTAATTATAAATATTAAGGGCTCGTTTGATAAGAAAGATGAGATATAATAAGATTTGTTAAATAAGATAAGAAATGTGGGCTTCGTGTCAAGATAAGCTCGGATAAAGGTTTTTTCGTTGTTGTTTGGTAGACAAGAAATTATCTAGATTTTGTATTAATAAATCATAATAAATGAGGTAGAAATGCTATCCGACCAAATTTGTGAGATACATATCTTTGTATTTTAAGGAAAAATTTGCGGGCTCAGATGGGCCATATTGAAAACCACAGGCTAACATAATAGGTTAACTATGGTATCAAACACTTAGAAATAGTCACATAAGTATCTATATCTAGGCATTACTAACTTATCAAACGAACCCTAAGAGCATCGGTAACATGGGGTGAGGAGGGATGTCAAACTGCTTAGGGGTCCGGCACCGGTGTGACTGGGTATGGGCGACCACAACCTAACTCTCAAGTTCAAGGAGTTGTGCACAATGCTTGCCCAAGGTACGATATCGATGCCCCGTCATGTTTGGGAAGTGCATAAAGACGTGGTAGCTCAATCCTAGAAGAATTAAGGAAGAAGTAGTTTCAGGAATTTAAATTTTTTTGGAATTTAAATTTTTTATTTTTAGTAATTTCAATTAATGTAAGATTAACTAGGGATTTTAAAAGACTAATTTTATTACTCATAGTATTATTTAATTTGTTTGGTTGGATGATGATTAAACAAGAAAATTTAAAATTAATTTTGTTGTAACAGAAGTATGCACAGAGGTGTGATATGAAATTGGAAGAACTGTGACAAAACAAAGAAAATAGAAATTGAGAGAAATAATGAGATAGTATCCAAATATGAAGAGTACGTAATATTTTTAGGGACAATATATTTAATTATCTTACTAACAAAAATGAGAGAAATTAGAAGAAACATGCTTAAAAATTAAAATAACATAAGAAAACATGTGATCACAAAGGCCAAAGCTATTTTGGTGAATACTTGTCTCTCATAATATTTGACATGTTTGTATCTAAAAGTACATTATTAGAGTGTCGTTTGAATATTGAAATAACCATTCTGCCTCTTTGAAACTTGAGAGTTTAGACTTGAGACAATAAAACTTATCTGTTTTTAATTATTGTTAGGTAATTAACTCGTTAATTCGTGTAGCTGCGTTGATTTACATCATGGCAGAAACATATATAGGTCGCGGTAGAAAACAAGAAAAATGAGACAGTTGATTATCACTGCAAACACCATATACTAATCATTCAAACCTCAATCAATCATGAATATATATTAAATGACATTATACAACCAGAACATACAAGCTTACATATAATAAAAAGAGGATAAATTGGAAAGCAATAAGAAAAGAAGACAGCAACGACTATATGAATCGATCATTCTAGAATTATAGTACATCCTTCCATAATAAGGTCAATCTCTGAAACTTGATTAATCCCGGTGTCATGTTCCTATGTCGATGCAAATCAACGGGATTTGGGTCCTTCGGGCAAAGATGGTTTAGGCAGTTCCGGAATCTTGGGAAGTTCAGGCAACTTTGGCAACTCAGGCTTAGGCAAAGTTGGGACCTCAGTTTTTAGCAATGTTGGAAGCTCGGGCTTAGGGACAGCTGGAAGCTCAGGTTTGGGCAATTCTGGGAGCTTTGGTAGCTCTGGCAGTTGAGGTTTTGGCACGGTTGGTACCTCGGGCTTAGGGACAGTCGGGACCTCAGGTTTTGGTAATTCAGGGAGCTTTGGTAGCTCTGGCACCGTTGGTTTTGGCAATTCTGGTATTTGAGGCTTTGGTATTTCGGGTAGAGTAGGCTTTGGCGTCTCAGCCTTTTCCGGTGCTGGCTTAGGCAATGTTGGTACCTCTGGTTTGGGTAGTGTTGGAAGTTCGGGCTTTGGCAAAGTCGGGATCTCAAGCTTAGGCACAGTCGGTACCTCAGGTTTTGGCACTGTTGGAACCTCAGGCTTAGGCAAAGTCGGGATCTCGGGCTTAGGCACTGTTGGAACCTCAGGTTTTGGCACTGTTGGAACCTCAGGCTTAGGTGAAGTTGGGACCTCGGGTTTTGGCAATGCTGGTACCTCAGGCTTAGGGACAGCCGGGATCTCAGGTTTTGGCACGGTTGGAACCTCAGGCTTAGGCAAAGTTGGGACCTCGGGTTTTGGCAATGTTGGTACCTCAGGCTTAGGGACAGCCGGGATCTCAGGTTTTGGCAATTCTGGGAGCTTTGGTAGCTCTGGCATTTGAGGCTTTGGTATTTCCGGTAGAGTAGGCTTTGGCGTTTCAGCCTTTTCTAGTGTTGGCTTAGGCAATGCCGGTATCTCAGGCTTTGGTAGTGCTGGAATTTCGGGCTTTGGCAACACAGGTACCTCTGGCTTGGGTAGTGTTGGAATCTCGGGTTTTGGTAATACAGGTACCTCTGGTTTAGGCAGTGTTGGAAACTCAGGCTTGAGCAATACTGGGATTTCAGGTTTTGGCAGTGTTGGAATCTCGGGCTTAGGCAATGATGGCAGCTCAGGCTTGAAACCAGGCAGCAAGGAGAGATCAAACTCAGAACCTCTATGTTAAAAGGGGAGCAGGCGAACCACTAGACCACCAACGCTTTCTTAAAAAATTAGCTTAATACATGGTATATTATTATTCTGATTTGGGGTACAGTTGTACCCCTTGTTCTAGCCTGAATACACCACTGACTACTAGTAACTACTCCCTCCGTCCCATTGAAGATGACTCACTTTCCTTTTTAGTTTGTCCCGACTAAGATGACCCATTACTTAAAATGGAAACACCTTTGCCTCTACTTTATTTTCTCTTTTATTTTACTCTCTCCTCTCAACACACAAAATAAAGTTGTATAAAATCTCGTGCCAAATTAATTAACTTGTTTTCCAGAAAATATAAATTTACGAGCAATGCAACATCATTGCTAATTATTCATTGCCAAATCACACTTGCAATTATGGAATATAAATGATCAGAAATTAAAATTTCAAAATTATATGAGTAATGGAAAATCTGTGTAGCAGTACATGACTAATTCCAAGGTTAGTACGTCTCTAAATTACATATCCAAACAGAGAACATGAGACATGAAGATTTGATTACCAATTAATTTTTATATTGTCGGATAACTTTTTTCATGTGAAAAATAATGTACTACAATCTTATTTAACCTCAATTATGCCACTTGATCGACTAAAAGAATTAATTATGGAGTACTTATACCATTTAATAAGCTAATAAGTTATTGGAAAATTTAGATTTTAAATTTGACCAAATTAAAAATATAGTATTATATAAAAACGAAAAAATAATGAAAGTAATATTGATAGGCAATGAGGTTTGCTATAAAATTCTAAAACTATGGAAAAGTTATCCTAGCTTTTGCTGTCAAAATGACCTTGGTAAAGAGCAACTACAAATACAAAATATAGCACACTTAACCTCTCTTATTTTATTTTTGCTCTTATTTTATTTTCTTCTATTTTGTTTTCATTCATACTTTAGTCTCTCAAAACTCCGACTTAATTATTTCTCCAATTAATTTATTAAATATTTATTCCCTGATCTCCATTCCAAAAACCCCAAATTAATTTAGAATTTTGATATTAAATGAATTACTGATTAATTTCAGCTACAAATAAATGAAAGAAAAGAGGTGCCTAATTATATTGGATATTCAAACAAATCAAATTCTGATTTTTAATTATGCAACCTTCACAAAAGTTAAATCTTTAAAACAAATAAGTTTATAATATTAGAAATAGTTTCGTTTCGATATTTGCTGAAGTAGACTGTATGCACTCACACAGATACATTTTAATCATAATGTTGGGCAAGGAGAAATGGTTGTTCCATATCTTTCCCATTTCAGTACTAGCATGGGGAATTTAATTCCTCTTAACATTTGAAACTGATGATCGAAAAAAAAAATGAAACATAGTTGATTATAACTGAAAACCTCAATCAATCATGAATATATACTAAATGACATTAACAAAGAATTACAAACTGTAAACAACCATAACATACAAGCAAGCTTACATATAATGGAAGGACAAATTGGAAAACAATAAAAAAAGAAAACAGCAACAACAATATAAGTCGATCATTCTAGAATTATGCATCCCTCCTCAGTAAGTCGATCTCCGGAACTCGATTCCTGATGTCATGTTCCTCTGTCGACATAAATCAACGAGATTTGGGTCCTTCCGGCAAAGTTGGTTTAGGCAGTTCAGGTATCTTAGGAAGTTCAGGCAACTTTGGCATCTCAGGCTTAGGAAAAGTTGGGAGCTCAGGTTTTGGCAATGTTGGAATCTCGGGCTTAGGGACAGCTGGAAGCTCAGGTTTGGGCAATTCTGGCAGCTTTGGTAGCTCTGGCAGTTGAGGTTTTGGTAATTCTGGGAGCTTTGGCAGCTCTGGCAGCTGAGGCTTTGGTATTTCAGGCAGAGTAGGCTTTGGCGTTTCAGCTTTTTCGAGTGTTGGCTTAGGCAATGTTGGTACCTCTGGTTTGGGTAGTGTTGGAAGTTCAGGCTTAGGCAAAGTCGGGATCTCGGGCTTAGGCAAAGTTGGTATCTCAGGTTTCGGCACTGCTGGAACCTCAGGCTTAGGTGAAGTTGGGATCTCAGGTTTTGGCAATGCTGGTACCTCAGGCTTAGGGACAGCTGGGATCTCAGGTTTTGGCAAAGTTGGGACCTCGGGTTTTGGCACTGTTGGTACCTCAGGCTTAGGGACAGCCGGGATCTCAGGTTTTGGCAATTCTGGGAGCTTTGGTAGCTCTGGAATTTGAGGCTTTGGTATTTCAGGTAGGGTAGGCTTTGGTGATTCTGCCTTTTCTAGTGTTGGCTTAGGCGATGTCGATAATTCTGGCTTAGGTAGTGTTGGAAGTTCAGGCTTTGGCAACACAGGTACCTCTAGTTTTGGTAGTGTTGGAAGCTCGGGCTTTGGCAGTGTTGGAATCTCAAGCTTAGGCAACGGTGGCAGCTCAGGCTTGGGTAATGTTGGGACCTCAAGCTTAGGCAACGGTGGCAACTCAGGCTTGGGTATAGATGGGATTTCGGGCTTGGGAGACGACTCTAGGAGATGGCGCGCATCTGCATGGTTCGTTATGGATGACAGTGCGATGAGCAAGAAGAGGAAAAGGGAATGGCGGCGATGAAATGCCATTGTTTGAAGAGGTAATAGCTGAATCAAGAAAGCTTTTTTGTTCTAAGTGATTTAACTTTGTTGGATGAGTTATGATGTTTGGGGGTGCATGAGGGTTTATATAGGCATTGTTTGAGGTGGAAGATAAAGTTAGTTCAACTTCCTAATGCCTTTGTCTCTCTTAAAGTCGTGTAATGTGGTTATTAAAGTACTAGTACAATTCAAGAACGGGTTAGGTGACCACCAATGGAGTTAGACGAATTCATCGTGAATCAATAGCCTTGGAAACTAGTATTTCATTTTGTGAATCAATAATTTAATTAATGTTGTACTTGATTTAAAACTTTAATCTAAATTTGTACTACAAAAGACACGTCTATAAAAGCTGTTTAATTTGGTCATCTGTAGGCAATAAATTGACAGTTTGGTAAGAAAATCCAATTGAGAATGAAATAATGCATGTGAACTAATTCGCAGCTCATAAAGAGAAAAATATGTGCTTATTCTTATATCACTCCACCAAACTATAGTATTAATCATTAACCAAACTATATGTACATAATTGAACATTTTAGTTATTAGTACGTAGTAGTACTATTAAAAATCACTTCTAAAGATTAATTAATTTAAAAAAAAAATTAATACTTCATAGTATTATATATTAAACCTTTGCAAGTAAAAAATTCCAGTGCTTTTGAAATTTTATACTCCCTCCGTCCCAGAGAAGTTGGCATACTTTGAAAATGGCACGAGATTTTAGGAGGTTTTGTTTTGTGTGTTAAATGGAGAGAGAAAATATAATTTTTATATTCATGTGAGAGAGAACTTTTTCCAAAAAGGGAAATGTGACATCTTTTGTGGGACAAACTAAAAAGGAAAGTGTGTCAACTTCTCCGGGACGGAGGGAGTAGTATACTAGTATCATTGTATGAAATCTGAAATCATAAATATATAGAATAAAAAATAATTATTAAAAAATATAAAATCAGACAGGAAAAAAAAATAACATATATAGCGGATGAGAAACAATATTATTATTTCAAGTTCTAAAATCACAAATTTATACAATACCAATTTATTGTATCAATAACTTAAACATAAAATACAGTTGATAACAATTAAGCAAAAACTAATTATAAAGACAAATATCTTACAACAGAAACCCGACATTTTCACGAACAGTGAGAGAATCAAAAAGTGTTGCACCCTGAAAAACATGTTACATTGGGCAGTAGATTCAAGAACTGTCTAGATTAGAATCACTGAAATAATTGAGGAGGTGCAAACATATTTCACCAAGCCAATTCTTAGGCCAGATAGTTCCTCATCACTGATCAACCCGTACCGTCTTCTCCCGCGAATCAACACCTCACCCTAGTTGTTCATAATTAATGAGAGACCACAAGAAGACAGTCAATCCCAATCTAAATTAACTTCTATCAATAATAATAATATCAGTTTAAAATACAACATAATACCAAATGAAAGGAACGAACTTGGAAGAATCAAGATTATCTTGTCTGGAGCAAGAAGCCCGACCATAATATTCAAGATGGTTGACTTGTACATCCACATACATATTTAAATTGATATCTTCATAATTTGACGACTATATAAATCTCAAAATTAATAGGTTAGTAGGTAAGTGGCGATGAATGTCATTAGTGAGTAGTTAATCATGAAAAAAATGAAGAGTCATGGTATTAATATTTTATTTAGGTTACACAATATTTAAATTTAATAATATAGTAAGTATATTAAAAAAATAAATTTATATTATTATTGGCATTCATGTAATTATTCCTAAAAAATTCCCCTTTTATATATTTATAGACAAATAAAAGAAAAGATTAACTTTTATTTTAAATTTTTTTTTGTAGCTATAAAATATATACTTACAAAATTAATTTATACAAATAATTTTATTGATGGATATCTTTACCGTCTCTAAATTAACTTTTTATTAAGTACGTTTATTGCGAGCACAACATCATTGTCAATTTTGCATTTCGATACACATTTGCAATTATGGAATTAAGATGATTTCGAACTTCAAAATTACATATAAATAATGACAAAATAGACGTATAATTAAATTGAATACTCCCCTCGTTCTATAAAAATAAGAACACTTTGCTTTTTCGTGAGTCTCATAAAATTATTCCATTTCTATTAATTTATAGAAACTTATCTCAAACTCATTACTCGTATACATCAATTTATTTACAACTTATACCACTAATATTATTTTAACTATCTTCCTCCTCTTCTCTTGCTTTACTAATTTAGTATGTATTAATTCATATGTCGTCCCAAATGTCCTTAGTTTTTGGGATGGAAGGAGTATCTAAAATGGATGTATAAAAGTTATACAGTATATGCAAAACTAATTCTTAGTGCCGAAACTAATCAAAATCGGTTACGTTGTTTGAATTTTGTATTCTCAATTTATTTGTCGAGCCTCCGAAATTATGATTCAAATAGTATATTAGATTTATAAATGAGAAGATTATTTATAAATAAGATAATGCTTAGCATTCAGAGTTTTGTTGCTTGAAACATTTGAAAGTGATGTCAGAAGACAAGAAAAATGAAACATATACTAACTGTAAACCTCAATCAATCATGAAACTACATTAACAAAGAATTACAAACTGTAAACACCAAAAACATACAAACAATAATAAAACCATACATCAACGAGTTTTAAATCGGTCATACTAGAATTATCCATCCCTCCACAATATGGACAATATCAGAAACATGATTCCTGATGGCATGTCGATGCTAATCAACCGGATTTGGTTTCTTCTTGCAAAGTTGGTTTAGGCGGGTATCTTTGGAAGTTCAGGCAACTTTGGTAGTTCTGGCTTAGGTAGAGTTGGGACCTCGGGTTTTGGCACTGTTGGAACCTCAGGCTTAGGCAAAGTTGGGAACTCAGGTTTGGGCAATTCTGGGAGCTTTGGTACCTCAGGCTTAGGGACAGTCGGGACCTCGGGTTTTGGCAATTCTGGGAGCTTTGGTAGCTCTGGCACCGTTGGTTTTGGCAATGTTGGAACCTCAGGCTTAGGGACAGTCGGAACCTCAGGTTTTGGTAATTCAGGGAGCTTTGGTAGCTCTGGCACCGCAGGTTTGGGCAATTCTGGCATTTGAGGCTTTGGTATCTCAGGTAGAGTAGGCTTTGGTGATTCAGCCTTTTCTAGTGTTGCCTTAGGCAATGTTGGTAGTGGTGGAAGCTCAGGCTTAGGCAAAGTCGGGATCTCAAATTTTGGTAGTGTTGGAACCTCGGGCTTTGGTAGAGTCGGGATCTCAGGTTTTGGTAGTGTTGGAAGTTCGGGCTTTGGCAACACAGGTACCTCTGGCTTTGGCAGTGTTGGAATCTCGGGCTTAGGCAACGATGGCAGCTCAGGCTTGGGTAGTGGAGGTAGCTCTGGCTTCGGTATAGATGGGATTTCGGGCTTGGGAACCTCAGGCACAGGCGACTCCAAGAGACGACGTGCCTCTGCATGGTTAGTTATGGATGACAGAGCGATGAGCAAGAAGAGAAAAAGGGAATGATGGCGATGGAATGCCATTGCTTGAGAAGACAATAGGTGAATCAAGAAGGTTTTTATGTTGAAGTGATCTTCAATTACTTGGATAAATTATGAAGTTTGGGTTGCATTGAGGGTTTAAATAGGCTTTGTATGAGGTGGAAGATCGAGTTAGTTCAACTTCTTAATGCATTTCTCTCTAAAACTCATGTATGTGGTTACGAAAATATAATTCAATAATATGTTAGGTCACCACTCTCTACGTTAAACCACATGAATCAATTGGCTTTAAAACTATTTGAGTCTGTAGCAATATGTTGTACTACTTAATTTAAATCTTGAATTTAGTGCTTATGTAATGTGTAACTTTCCAATTTAAAATTGTTTAAAAGTCATCACTATGTTAGGTTGTTTAGTTATGGTAATCTGTAGACAAATGACTTCACCAATTCGCAGACTTTGGTAAGACAATCGAATTATAATCTTAACTAATTTGTACTTTTGTAGCTAAAATGGGAAAAATATGTGCTCATTTTATACTAGGAGTAACATATTTACCTTCTCCTTAATTTCTGGCAACGAGCACTCCACCAAACTCTATAAATAAAATCAAATACAGCATCCAAAACATATAATTTTATTGCTTGATATCTTAATTCATTCTAAATTAACAATTAGATGCAACATCGATTGTATCACAAAATTAATTAAAATATCAAAATTAGTATGTCACTTGATTGACTATAAGAATTTTGATTACATCGGTTAATAAGAGTGGCCTAATTGGAACATTTAAAAATTAAAATTTTATCAAAATAATAAAAATAAAAATAACAACAAATATATAATGAAAATATTACTAATAACAATAATATTTGTAACGGTGTATTAATGGCCGTGATCATAATGTTGACTAGTAAAGTTTGCAACTACAAATGTCAAAATTAATATTCAAATTGTGTGGACTGAGGACCGTGTTTCAAACTAGATACGACAATTTTCGAATTATTTTGATAAGATTTTTATACTTTCTATTTTATTGCATTTGCACGGTTTGGAGCTTGGATTAACGGCTTTTGAAACACGTTGTCTTGATTATTCTCTTATATTCTCAATTATATTCTTAAACGTCTGAAGTTATAGTTCAAATCATTTTGAAGCCCTAAATATTATTTAGAGACTAATCAAATGCAAATTCTAGTTATTTTATAAATTCCAAACTATGTTCTGAACCATTAAAAATTATTAACAAATGACAAAATAACATTAATAGAAATGTCAAGATTGACGCCGTTATATTATGTTGATATCAAAATTTTGAAATTATTAAATCTCATCTCCAAACAAGTGGAAAAAAGCGCCTAACTGCTTGATACAAGTCAAGATATTGGATATTCAAACAACTCAAATTATAATGATCACTACAAATCAACCATGTGATTGTTCGGATATCCTACAAATGTTGGCGAAGCAGAAATGGTTGTTCAATATCTTTCCCATTCCGTATTAGCATTGAGAATTTAATTTCGAAACATTTAAAAGTGATGGTATAGAAAATAAAAAAAATTGAAGCATATAATCATAAATGAAAACCTCAATAAATCATGAATATATATATCAACAGAGAATTAAAAACTGCAAACACTCAGAACATACAAGTAAGCTTACATATAATAAGAAGAAGAAAATTTGGAAAACAATAAGAAAAGAAGACAGCAACGACTATATAAGTCCATCATTCTAGTATTATACATCTTCCACAGTAAGGTCGATCTCCTAATCTTGATTCTTGATTATATGCTGTTATGTCGACGCAAATCAACGGGATTTAGGTCCTTCTGGCAAAGTTGGTTTAGGCAGTTCTGGAATCTTAGGAAGTTCAGGCAACTTTGGCATCTCTGGCTTAGGCAAAGTCGGGACCTCGGGTTTTGGCAATGTTGGAACCTCGGGCTTAGGGACAGCTGGAAGCTCAGGTTTGGGCAATTCTGGCAGCTTTGGTAGCTCTGGCAGTTGAGGTTTCGGCAATTCTGGGAGCTTTGGTAACTCTGGCAGTGTAGGTTTTGGCAATTCTGGCATTTGAGGCTTTGGTATTTCAGGCAGGGTAGGCTTTGGCGTTTCAGCTTTTTCGAGTGTTGGCTTAGGCAATGTTGGTACCTCTGGTTTGGGTAGTGTTGGAAGTTCAGGCTTAGGCAAAGTCGGTACCTCAGGTTTCGGCACTGTTGGAACCTCGGGCTTAGGTGAAGTTGGGACCTCAGGTTTTGGCAATGTTGGTACCTCAGGCTTAGGGTCAGCCGGAATCTCAGGTTTTGGCAATGTTGGTACCTCAGGCCTAGGGACAGTCGGAATCTCAGGTTTTGGCGAAGTTGGGACCTCAGGTTTTGGCACTGTTGGTACCTCAGGCTTAGGGACAGCCGGGATCTCAGGTTTTGGCAATTCTGGGAGCTTTGGTAGCTCTGGCTTAGGGACAGTCGGGACCTCAGGTTTTGGTAATTCAGGGAGCTTTGGTAGCTCTGGCAGTGTAGGTTTTGGCAATTCTGGCATTTGAGGCTTTGGTATTTCAGGTAGAGTAGGTTTTGGTGTTTCAGCTTTTTCCAGTGTTGGCTTAGGCAATGCCGGTACCTCTGGTTTTGGTACTGTTGGAAGCTCGGGCTTAGGCAAAGCCGGGATCTCAGGTTTTGGTTGTGTTGGAACCTCAGGCTTAGGCAAAGTCGGGACCTCGGGTTTTGGCTTTGTTGGAACCTCAGGCTTAGGCAAAGTCGGGACCTCGGGTTTTGGCTTTGTTGGAACCTCAGGCTTAGGCAAAGTTGGGACCTCAGGCTTTGGCACTGTTGGAACCTCGGGCTTAGGCAAAGTCGGGACCTCAGGTTTTGGCACTGTTGGAACCTCAGGCTTAGGTAAAGTTGGGATCTCAGGTTTTGGCACTGCTGGAACCTCAGGCTTAGGTGAAGTTGGGACCTCGGGTTTTGGCAATGTTGGTACCTCAGGCTTAGGGACAGCCGGGATCTCAGGTTTTGGCAATTCTGGAAGCTTTGGTAGCTCTGGCACTTGAGGCTTTGGTAATTCAGCCTTTTCTAGTGTTGGCTTAGGCGATGTCGGTAATTCAGGCTTGGGTAGTGTTGGAAGTTCGGGCTTTGGCAACACAGGGACCTCTGGTTTTGGCAGTGTTGGAAACTCGGGCTTAGGCAATGTTGGGACCTCGGGTTTTGGCAGTGTTGGAACTTCGGGTTTTGGCAGAGTTGGCAGCTCAGGCTTTGGCAGAGTTGGCAGCTCCGGCTTGGGTAGAGGAGGTAGCTCTAGCTTCGGTAGTGGAGGTAGCTCAGGCTTGGGTATAGATGGGATTTGAGGCTTGGGAACCTCAGGTACAGGCGACTCTAGGAGACGGCGCGCCTCTGCATGGTTCGTTAGGGATGTCAGAGTGATGAGCAAGAAGAGGAAAAGGGGATAGTGGCAATAAGATGACATTGCTTGAGGATGTAATAGCTGAATTAAGAAGGGCTTTTTGTTCAAGTGAACTTCACTTTCTTGATTGAGTTATGAAGTTTGGGGGTGCATTAAGGATTTATATGGGCATTGCATGCAGTGAAAGTTTAAGTTAGTTCAACGTCCTATTGACTCTCTCTAAACTCTGTTAAGGTATTATTAAAATAATATATTCAATAGCAGGTTAGGTCACCACTGTATATACCAATGAATAAATTGCCTTAGAAACTAGTAGTATTTGATTGTGTAGCGATAAATTATGTTGAACTTAATTTCAAAAACTTGACTTTAGAGCTTATTTGCTGTTTAACTTCCGATTTGGAACTGGTATAAAAGACACGTATGCATTAAGTTGTTTAATTTGGTCATCTGTAGGCAAATGAAGTCCAATTCGAATAGGTTGGTAAGAAAATGCAATTGACAATGAAATTATGATATGAACTACTTCGTAGCTAAAAAAATGAAAACAAAGAAAGGAGAGGAAGATAGTGGAGATTGAACCTTGACCTCACTATTCGATTTCAAATAATTCAATAACCAATTTTTCATCCCAACTTGTCAAGAATAGACATGGTATGATCGTCTCATATATGAAAGAAGATTGAACTAAATGCATGTGTGTATTTCAATCTAACTGCTAAACTATTTTACTAATAGTTAAACATTCTTGATAAATTTATACATTCTGGATCGTACTAAAGTTTTAGTTACTAATTTTAAATATTTAAAAAGTAATTGACATTATAACTCAATATAGTAAAAAGAAATATTAGTATAATAAATATTTGATATAAAATATAAGGCAATATTGTAGTAGTAGTAGTTAATCATGATTTGTGATAAATTTATATATTCTGGATTGTATTTAAGTTTTACATACTAATTAATTTCGATTTTTTGAATAGTACTAATTAAAAGAGATATTATTGTAATCGTAATTAATTCTAATTGTTTCAAATATTAAAATATTTATATTTTCTTAACAATATGTGCTTACAGTTTTGCAATAAGTTTTAAAAACTAATAGTAAGTGTTATGTAATTATGTAGATTAAAAAAACATAGACTCACATTTAATGTAAAGGTATTTTACTTAACTATAAATACTATGAGCATCGGAAACATGGGGTGAGGAGGGATGTCGGACTGCTCGGGGGGTGCGGTGTCCGGCACCGGTGTGACTGGGTATGGGCGACCACAACCAAACTCTCAAGTTCAAGAGTTGTACACAATGCTTGCCCAAGGTACGATATCGATGCCCAGTCATGTTTGGGAAGTGCATAAGGCCATCCACGGCTCGAACAACGACATCAACGTGCTCAACCACTCCGACCTCTTCACCGAAGTTCTGAATGGTAAAGCGTCGGCCATCAACTTCGTCACTAACAATCGCCAGTATAAAATGGGGTACTATCTTGCCGACGACATCTATCCGAAGTGGCCAACCTTCGTGAAGACGTTCAACAGGCCTACGAACGAAAAGCAGTCTCTTTTTGCGCAGAAGCAAGAGTCTGCTCGCAAGGATGTGGAGAGAGCGTTCGGGGTTCTCCAAGCTCGATGGAACATTATCAAAGCCCCGGCTCGTACGTGGTTTATAGATAATATAGTCGACATCATGTATACGTGCATAATCTTGCACAACATGATTGTTGCCGACGAAGGACCTCAGGCGGGAAATTGGTTCGACCCTGAGACCGCGGGAAGCTCTACCGCAAGTAGTCCGCCTCGCAGTGTTGCATCCGTCTTTGGAAGAGCGGATGTGTATTCGGGCTAGGACACGTGATTCTACCGCCCACGGCCAACTCCAGGAGGATCTAATGGAGCACATTTGGGCAAAATTTGGCAACGAGTAGACGCAAATGATCTTCATTAGACAACTCTTTGCCTCCATTTTTTTTAATGGTGTGTATTTTTATTTTTTTAGGATTTTAATTATGTGTGTTTTTATTTTTTTAGGATTTTAATTATGTATTTTTTTTATTTTTAGGATTTTAAATTGTAATTTTATTTTATTTAATGAAGTGTGTTTTTTATTAATTGGATTTGTTGAAAATAAAAATGAAAAATGAAATTGAATGAATAATTAAGAGATGAGATGGTTAAGAGATGGATGGATGTGGGTGCTATCTCTTAGTTAAGAGATGGAGTGAAAAGTACAGTGGGGCTCATGAATAGTGAAGAGATGAGAGGGTTAAGAGACGGATAAGAGACACCGCTGTGGATGCTCTAAAGACGTGGTAGCTCAATCCTAGAAGAACTAAGGAAGAAGTAGTTTCGGGAATTTAAATTTTTTTGGATTTAAATTTTTAATTTTTATTAATTTCGATTAATGTAATATTAATTATGGATTTTAAAAGACTAAGTTTATTACTTATAGTATTAATTATTTAATTTGGTTGATTGGATGATGATTAAACAAGTATTATTAACAGTGGCAGAGCCAGATTTTTAACGATGGGAGGCCCATTTTTCATTTTTATAAATGAAACTATGTTTTTTGGACATTTCAAAATAACAAAATGAGATTTTTTTCATGAACGGAGATAGTATTAAAATTTATTGAGTATGTTCTGTGTTCGAAAACAACTAAACTATAGAAAAAGTCATGCGTGAGAATAAGAGGCATAGCTACTGATATTGGTTATTTAGAATACATATATTATACTACATACTAAATATTCAAACTGCTGAGGAGCCCAAGGGCCCCCTGGCCCACCGTGGCTCCGCCAGCCACTAATTATTAATGTAATATTAATTTTGGATTTTAAAAACAAATATGAAGAGTACGTGATATCAATTATGAAAACAAGTATTACATAATTTAAAACAAGTATTACATAATTAATTTAAAACAAGTATTACATAATTAATTTAAAAACAAGTACTATTACGTAATATTAATTTAAAAACAAGTACTTATTACATAATTAATGTAATATTAATTATGGATTTTAAAAACAAATATGAAGAGTACGTAATATTAATTTAAAAACAAGTACTTATTACATAATTAATGTAATATTAATTATGGATTTTAAAAACAAATATGAAGAGTACGTACTATTTTTAGGGACAATATATTTAATTATCTTAAAAATTAAAATAACATAAGAAAACATGTGATCACAAAGCTATTTTTGTGAATACTTGTCTCTCATACTATATGCCACATGTTTATATCTAAAAATACATTAGAGTGTCATTTGAATATTGAAATAAGCATTCTGCCTCGTTGAAACTTGAGATCTGTTTTTACTTATATTGTTTGGTAATTAACTCGTTAATTCGTGTAGCCAGCAGCTCTGTTAGGCTGCGCTGATTTACATCATGGTAGAAACATATATAGCTCGCGGTAGAAAACAAGAAAAATGAGACAGTTGATTATCACTGCAAACACCATATACTAATCATTCAAACCTCAATCAATCATGAATATATATTAAATGACATTATACAACCAGACCAGAACATACAAGCTTACATATAAATAATAAGAGGACAAATTGGAAAGCAATAAGATAAAAGAAGACAACAAACTATATGAATCGAGCATTCTAGAAGTATACATCCCTCCACAATAAGGTCAATCTCTGAAACGTGATTCATCCCGGTGTCATGTTCCTATGTCGATGCAAATCAACGGGATTTGGGTCCTTCGGGCAAAGATGGTTTAGGCAGTTCCGGAATCTTGGGAAGTTCAGGCAACTTTGGCAACTCAGGCTTAGGCAAAGTTGGGACCTCAGTTTTTGGCAATGTTGGAAGCTCGGGCTTAGGGACAGCTGGAAGCTCAGGTTTGGGCAATTCTGGGAGCTTTGGTAGCTCTGGAAGTTGAGGTTTTGGCACGGTTGGTACCTCGGGCTTAGGGACAGTCGGGACCTCAGGTTTTGGTAATTCAGGGAGCTTTGGTAGCTCTGGCACCGTTGGTTTTGGCAATTCTGGTATTTGAGGCTTTGGTATTTCAGGTAGAGTAGGCTTTGGTGTTTCAGCTTTTTCCAGTGTTGGCTTAGGCAATGTTGGTACCTCTGGTTTGGGTAGTGTTGGAAGTTCGGGCTTTGGCAAAGTCGGGATCTCAGGCTTAGGCACAGTCGGTACCTCAGGTTTTGGCACTGTTGGAACCTCAGGCTTAGGCAAAGTCGGGATCTCGGCCTTAGGCACTGTTGGAACCTCAGGTTTTGGCACTGTTGGAACCTCAGGCTTAGGTGAAGTTGGGACCTCGGGTTTTGGCAATGCTGGTACCTCAGGCTTAGGGACAGCCGGGATCTCAGGTTTTGGCAATGTTGGGACCTCGGGTTTTGGCACTGTTGGTACCTCAGGCTTAGGGACAGCCGGGATCTCAGGTTTTGGCAATTCTGGGAGCTTTGGTAGCTCTGGCATTTGAGGCTTTGGTATTTCCGGTAGAGTAGGCTTTGGCGTTTCAGCCTTTTCTAGTGTTGGCTTAGGCAATGCCGGTATCTCAGGTTTTGGTAGTGCTGGAATTTCGGGCTTTGGCAACACAGGTACCTCTGGCTTGGGTAGTGTTGGAATCTCGGGTTTTGGTAATACAGGTACCTCTGGTTTAGGCAGTGTTGGAAACTCAGGCTTGGGCAATACTGGGATTTCAGGTTTTGGCAGTGTTGGAATCTCGGGCTTAGGCAACGGTGGCAGCTCAGGCTTGGGTAGTGGAGGTAGTTCCGGCTTTGGTATAGATGGGATTTCGGGCTTGGGAACCTCTGGCACGGGCGACTCCAGGAGACGGCGTGCCTCTGCATGGTTCGTTACAGATGACAGAGTGATGAGCAAGAAGAGGAAAAGGGAATGGCCGCGATGAAATGCCATTGCTTGAAGAGGCAATAGCTGAATCAAGAAGGTTTGTTTTTTTGTTTGTTTAGTAAAATGTTCACTTTCTTGGATGAGTTATGAAGTTTGGAGGACATTCAAGCTTTATATAGGCATTGTATGAGGTGGAAGATTGAGTTAGTTCAACTTCCTAATGTCTTTCTTTCTTTTAAATCTCATGTTAATGGTATATTAAAACACAATTCAACAGGTTAGGTCACCACTATCGATGTTAAACCAAATGGATCAATTGCCTTGGATACTATGTCTATTTGTGTGTGAATCGATAATTCAAAGATGGACTTTATTTTTAACTTTAATTTAGTGCTTACATGTTCTGTGTATAAAATAAATAAAATTGTTTAAAAGACACGTCTATATTAAGTTTATCAATTTTGGTCATCTGTAGGCAATGGATTCACCAATTCGAAGAGGTTGGTGAGAAAATCCTTGTAATTCTTAGCTAGAAAAGAGAAAATTATGTGCTTAGTCTAAACCATACGTACCTTTTTTCAGCAGCGAGCAGTCCACCAAACTCTAAAAATAATTAAATACTCATTTAAATCAAATAATTTTATTGCTATATATCTCTGGACTCTTTAAAAAATACTACTAACTTATTTCCGGGAAATGGAGTATATTTTAACGAGCAATGCAACGTTGCACTGTCAGTTTTCTGTATCCATGCATATTTGCAGTGATGAAATATATGATCAGAAATTAAAATTTCAAAATTCACATAAAATTAATGGCAAATCTGTGTAGGGTACATGAACATGACTAATTTAAAGGTCACTACTACTTGTCTAAATTACATATCAAAAATAGAAGTAGAATTGCTATGAAGTCAAAAGATTGAGATTTGATTAGCAATTAACTCTGTACCAAGGAGTATATATATTTATAATTTCAAGTTTATTTTGTTGATTTGTTTTTTTTTTCACATTATAAATAATACGTACGATCTTATTCAACCTCAATTATGCCGATTGATTGACTACAAGAAATCAGTACTCCGTACGTATATCATTTAATAAGAGTAATCCATTGCGACAACTAGATTTTTAAAAAAATATGAAAATAATAAAAATAAATAACTATACAAAATATAATGAAAGAAAAAACTACTCCCTTCTGTCAAAGATAAAAAAAATAAATCTTATATTCTCAATTTTGTTATCGAACACTATCAACTACTAGTATAAATAAAAGCCATCAATCAATTTTCGATATTAGATGGAAATTGGAATACTAAATCTTAGCTCCAAAGATACAAACAAAAAAGGTCTAATTATTTACAAGAAATCTTGATATTTAGTTTGGAACAAGGTTCAAAGGTAGGATTTGATATGCAATTATCATTTAATTAGTTACACAGCCTTCACCAAGATTAAATTTTTAAATAAGTAGGTTGATTTTATAAGTATGCTGCAGCACTTCAGCATTGCATAATGCCAATACACTGTAAAATGGAATATGATTTTTTGAAACAATATAAGATGGTTTTGTAGAAGCCTCATTGATACGAGTATATTCCCAAACAAGTCTTTCATCATAACGTTTCTTATCCTCACGTGTCTGAAAATTGAGAATTGATGGCAATATGGGGAAGAAGACGGACATTCGAAAATTTTCCAGACAAGAACTCGAACAATGAGAGTTATGATGTACATTGCATTGCAGATGCTGCATTCTTGTCGGAGAGCATCACTGAGAGTCGACAAGTACATATACAGGCTTACCATTTAACCGATCACGCCCCTGCAACAACGTACGAGTAGAGGTGTAAATCAGAGATGACATGTAATAACATGCCTAAATGGAAACAAGATCAATGTAAAATCAAACAAAGTTCCAATTCATTGCCATATTTAGAATACACTTGTTTACAGCATTTTCTTACCCGATTCTTTGAATCATTTTACTTGTTACAGCTTCAACTTATAGAAAATTTATCGTGTGAGATTGGTGTAAAGTTAGAGGATCAGATGAATCGCCTAACTCATAAATCTAAGAAGCTTGCGAACGAAATGCAATAAGGGATTTAAGTCTATATAACTAGAGAACGAATTCAGAGCAAATAACGCCTTTAGAGTAAAGAGAAGCGAGATTGTAGAAAAAGGATTACCTTGAGAGCAGGTATTTCAATGACGCAAGCACACTCGACTACTTCAGCCCCAGCGCATTCTGCAAATAATAATCAAACATGTCCGTTTAAGAGAATCAAAGCAGGGAAAGGGAGACGGTGGGAATTGAACCCTAGACCTCACTCTTAGCACTGGATTTTAATATTTACAATTTACCTAATGTTTGTGCCAAGCTTGAGCTAATTGTTTGTCGCATACTAACTGCTAAACTATATGCAATAGTTGTGCTCAACGTAGCATGGTTTCAAGCAATATGACACAAGATTGATCAACAAGGCCAGGGTACATTAGCACTAAACATGCACCATAGATAAATAAAATACCTAAGAGTTTCATGGCAGCACAGAGAGTGCCTCCAGTAGCGATTAGATCATCAACTACCAGGGCACGTTCGCCAGAGGCCACTGCGCCAACATGCATTTCAAGACAATCGCTTCCATATTCCAAGTCATACTCTTGTCTGAAAACTTCACCTATAAATTAGGAACAAGATTCTATTATGAAATATTCACAATAAAAGTCATGAATAGATTATAAAGGGTCAATGACAAAGGTTGTGAAAAATCCTTAGTACGCCAAGGACTTTGATTTCAGATAGAACTGGAACACAAGAATCAGTAGCCAAGGATGTGTAAGAAAATGCTACATCAGACATTTAGTAGAACTTATAATACTAGGATAATTTAAGGTAAAAGAGTTGAGGAAGTTATGTGTGCAGGTCAACTTTAAGTTCAGTTGCAATCTTAATGTTCAATTGACCGATTCCGTGAAGATGAAGTCAAACTTTAATAACTTGAAATGAGATATCAATGATTAAGATTACCTGGCAGTTTCTTTGGCTTTCGCAGTGGAACAAACTTTGCTCCGATTGCTAATGCAATAGGGGGACCGAATATAAAGCCACGAGCCTCGATCCCTGAGTTGAAAACATTTTGGGTTAAGCAAAATAAAATTAGCAATGAAAATCTACTTCATACTATAATTTTTTTAACTAGGCTGCAGTGTTTTTATTTTCCCTGAAAATCTCATATATGTTCCAAGTAAAAGAAAGACCAGGCTGTGACTATGCTTGACCTTCTCTTTACGAGTATCTAAATGATCGATAACCTAGGTCAAACTAGAGGCAACATCACCACCCATACATATTAGATGGCATACAATCCATACACTCAAACAGAATGATCAAAAGACTTCAATTCAACCGTTTGTTCAGAAGCGACACTAAGTTCACAATATCTCATAAAAGCAGTCCTTCATTTGGGATAACTGAGCAGAAAAGTAGATGGATAAGATGTATTAGGATATGTAGAAGAAAGCCTGGCTTACAAAAAACTACACTAACACAATCAACCAGTAAGTTGCAAAACAAAAAAAAAAAAAACTGAAATGTGTATTCTGAGATGGCATAATGAGCCATTGACACTGTCCCAAATATACGGAAAAGAAGCAACAGGAAAGACACTACTCACTCCCACTTTTATAAAGTTAACAGTACAAAAAAAGTTTGATCAGCCATTTTATATGATAGTGAAAACCAATACCAGTGGGGGTAGACAAAGGTGCTAGTGATTATTAATGGACTCTGGACCTCATAAAACAACCTTTCCTACAACAAAATTTTCATCATTTCTCATTCAGAAAAAAAACTCAATGCCACTAACAAACAATCATACTTCACAATCATGAGACCACACAACCAGTTCTTCAAAACGACAGATATCCACAGAAGTCTTGCCAAAAATAAATGGATACATCGAAGGGAAAATGAAGGCATCACAACACAATGGGCCCTACACCCCTTATTCAAACAATGTGGATTGTGGGAACCCATCCATCACCAACCACCACCACAATTTTAACCTTTGATGTCCAAATGAAATTTATGAAGCACATGCCAACATTCAGAAACACTCTGAGCCGTTCAAATTCACCATTCTATATAAACACCAGCAGAAATAAACAAAACCCATAAAGCTCCACATTACAAAATCAGAACACACCATCTCCCCCACTGAAGCCCAATTTCTCATAAAATCAACAGATAAAAAAGATTCAAAGAACAATTCGTTGTCAAGATAAATGGTTTATAGGGGAAAAAATCCGAAAAACAGGACCACACAAGAAACGAATTAGGCCACAAATAGAAACACATGTCTCTAACAACTGCAAGAAGACAAAAAAAGGGGAAGAAAAATGTACCAGCAACGACAGAAATGTTCTTGCTTTTGTAGCGCTCAACGAACAAATCAATGGTGTCTCTGAAAACCTTAGGGTCAAGTAGAAGTGTCGTGATATCTTGAAACATTATCCCTGCCGAGAACCCATACAGCTAAATCATCAAATTCAGCGAGTTGGGACATTGAAAAATGCAATCTTGAGCCGCGAAATGCTCTGCAACACGTGAGTTGTTGCAACATGCGTGAGAGATGAAGAAAAAGAACCTGGTTTTGGGAAGTCGGGAACGACGCGGATGCTTGACTGAATGGCTTGAATGCGTGGATCGTCGGCTTTGAGAGCTGACATTGTCGCTGTGTGATGGAAGGGAGGAAGAGAGGGAAAACTTCGACCAGAAATTGGGAGTATTTAAAGGGAAGAGAGACTGAAGAGAGTGAGTGTTGGGCCAAATATCAATTCATACCTTAATATTCCACCTCTTTTTTTTAAATATAATGTCTCCATATTTGATAAATTATTGATTGATGTTTCATTTTTTTAATATCTTTATAATTAGGTTTTGATGTGATTTTTTTCGACAAATAGAATCTTAACCGGCATGCGACAGTCAAATGTAGAATTACATTCTCATATACTTTACATGTGTGCATTATCTAATATACTTTCAATTGGGTATAAGTGCAATAGGATATCACATGACATTTTTGTAGATACCAAAATACTAAAAGATGGGATATCAATTTACAATTTAATTAATACTATTTTTCTTATTAATAAATTACATGAGCATTTTAAAAAGTTGAGTGGATAACTAATAAAAAATTCAACTTGTGAGCTCATTAGTTGATGGTACTTGATAATATCGAACTATAGTTTGCTAAGTCAACTCCAAAATTTGGGAGACTATAATATGAACATCTGAAATTGAAATATATTTAGCATGCATGTCAATTTTGAAATTGATAGATTCAATTTCAACTATTGTTATAGCTGTATTATACTACTACTCTTGTTAAATGTAAAGTGTTTTCTCTTTTATGTTTATAGAAATCTTGAGTTTCTATTACACTTGGTAGACTCATGTTCTTAAGCAAATTAGTATGCAAATCACATTTAATTTGAAAACCTCCACATTTTGAAAAGTGAGTGTTACAAATTTAAACCTACAAAAACATGGATTAAGACGCTACATTTAACCTAATGAACTCACTCCTTGCACCATTGGATTATTCAATTACCTTTAACATATATAGGAGTATAAGTTTTTGTTGTAATATTTTAAGCAGAAAGGTTAGTAAATCGTTCTTGAATTTCGCAATACTCAACTTCAACTTATTTATGTTCAAAGTTACGTGAAGTGGTTGTTGATGATGGAGAATCATTAGAGGTATTTAGTTTCAAGTTTTATAGAGTGATTACAATGTTGTCTTTACCTTACATCATGTATGCCTAACTATTTGACCTTTTTGGGTTTTTAGTTTCCTTTTTTTATAGCAATAGTATTCATTGGTGGACTTACACATTATTCTTCGTGCTGATTTGTGTGAATTTCAGAGAACATGACAATTGAGCTAATGATTTAAGGTGGCTTAATCCAAAGACAAAGATTGAATATACTGACCATAATTCAAGATAGACAAGTCATGTGCCACTCGATCACACCTATTGGATTATTATTTCTTTCCTTTTTTTCTTTTTGCATAGCTAGCTGTCAATATTTGATTTTAAAAAAGAATTAATGAAAGTTAAATTTATTAGAAATGTTATTAAAAGAAGTTGGTTTTCTAGAAGGAATAATAATTTAATAGTACTATAACTACAAACTCTTCGTTCTGTTTTTTGTGTCCCATTTGTCTGACAAGAATAATCTGATTTTTTTTCTGTTCTTATATTTATGCCTGCTGACAAATAGAAAATGAAAATTTACTAAATTAGGTAGCATTGGGGTGTAGTACAAATAATAATACTACATTTTTAATAAAAATACGCATACTAGATAGCTAACATGCGCATGCAGATTAATTACTCCTACAATTTTAAAAGATTGATGACAAAAATGTCGATTTTATTGAGTTATTGAGTATACTAATTAAAATGGTAGTTTCAGTTTTATATAATTAATCTTGGCAAAGAAACAACATTTGCGTGTACAATTAAATGTAAAATATGGAATAACTTGTTGTAAATCTTTAACTGCATGTAACCATCACCAACAAAAGAAAAAGTATTGCTCCATTACCAATTTCCAATTTTCCACTATTTCAAATAATTTTTTTTGTTATGGTTAGCAAAATATAATTAGAATTTATAGTGTGAGAATTCCTCATTTCTTTTACCTCCTTAATTAATTCTTAAAAAGAATTTCACTATTTATTATTCTTCATTTTCACTCTATAGTGTTATCATGATGTATTGGTATGATAGTACTATTATGATGCTGCAGTGAAATTGAATTAGAATTTAGACCTCATGCTCAACACTATTTTTGTACTACAGTTTACAGTTGTATTTAGTTAATAATTATGAATAGACTTCAGAGGGTAAAGTAAATTTTAATTCGAAATTGAATCAAAACTTTAATAGAGTAATTTTTTGAAAAAATTAACACAATTAAGAATTGTGTACCCAATCATGATGTGTATTTAGTTTGTCTAGGTTTCAAATAAATCGGGTATCAAGTACTACTCGATAATACTCTACAATTAATGATTAAGGTATATATGTCTGTCACTCATTAC
>NC_062970.1:3501020-3669951 GCF_023119035.1 Salvia hispanica | reverse complement strand
AAGGCCAAAACTAGTCCTGAACATATGTCCATTTTACGATTTTGATCCTATATTTTATTTTTTGAATTTTTGCATCCTGAACATTTCAACACGGATCACAATTGGTCCTACACTAACATTTCCGTCAATTTTTAAACGGCTTTAACCTGATTTTGCCCGACTTTGACGGTTCTAACAGTTCCATGCGGGTTAAAACCGTATAAAAATTGGTCAAAATCGGGTTAAAACCGTTTAAAATTTGACGGAAATGTTAGTGCAGGACCAATTGTGATCCGTGTTGAAATGTTCAGGATGCGAAAATTCAAAAAATAAAGTATAGGATCAAAATCGTAAAATATCATGCTCATAACTTGAATTAATCATGCTTTAAGAATATTGAAACCTAAAACATGCTTTTCTACGGAGCAGAAAAATACCTAATTAATTCTCCAAAGAATTGAAGATGGCTAGCTCCTTCTCCACGTGATGCTTTGAATACTAGACCACAAATCTTCTCTCTGGTTCCCGAACTATTAGAAATATATTCTAATATCAGTGTGGGCTGATCTTACTAGAATACCAGGACTTAAATAAAGAAGACAGAAGAAATCCTTTTGGGAATAAGAGAGGAATTCGAAATCTCCTTCAGCTAGGGGCCGAAAATTTTCGAAAATTTTATGAAATAAAATTGTGTTATTTCTGTCTCTTTATTCTCCTATTTATATTAAGTTCCTTTTGTGCCCAGACAGGGATCTATGGAAGGTTTTGGATATGGGCTCATCCAATTTACTTTTTACTAATTAAATTGAACCCACAATTTAATATAAGTTATAATTGGAATATTACGAGCAGCCACTACAGAAGTAATATTGAACTCTCCCCATCCAAATCCGAAATTACAAGTAATTCGGGTTTCCGTTTAACTTTCATTTCCCGCACTTAAGTTTAAAATGTCCATTAATTAATTAATGTCTGCTATTGACTTAATTAATTAACTTCTTATTAATTCCAAGAGTGGACTTAGCATGAAACGCTTATTTATTATTCATAGAGTAATCAAACTCTAACTAGCTAGGTTCCGAATAATAAAACCTTGTTTCGCGCTCCTCTTGAGGACATTATCAAACGAGACTCACCTCGCGCACGATTCAATATAATAGCAATCCTAGCACCACTAGATATTGATCACCACTACCCAATATATCAGGATCATTGGGTTACGAAAAACCCGCACCATTTGATAAGTCAAAGTAATTCATAATCAATACCGTATGCTCAATGCTAACCTACATTGATTAAGAAATAAATATTATCAAGACCTCGCCTTTCAGTAGATAGCCCAAGGACAAGTCTTGCTGTTAGATCCGTTCAGTGCTATACCACACCAATGTCATCTTATTTCAGTAAGGCTTAGAAATATGCGGACTGACATTGCAACCTTTCTCGATGGATAGTCAAATTCCATCTAAATTGTGAAATTCATCTTTTTCTTTGTTTAGAACTGACCGTGTTACCTTAAAGTGGACGACGCCCACAACCGGTCTACTAAAACAAAGACTTAGACTTTGTTAAGTTAACTTATACATTTAAACATGTATTAACATCCATTAAATGTAACACATAACAACATTATGACAAAAATAATCTGTTTGATTCTTTGGAAAATAAAATAAGAGTTTTACAGTATTCAATCACTCGAAACGTGATTTCTAGTATACAAACTCTAACAGTATTTCCTTTCATGTAATGTCGAGATACGAAAAAAAAAAAAAACTATATTGAATAAACTTTCATCATTCTCCTATGGATATCTCTCTCATCTACTGTAATCTTCTCATTTTCTCATCTACTGTAATCTTCTCATTTTCCTTTAGCCGACTCTTTCTGCTTTTTGGCAACGATAAAAACACGAGTAAGGAGCCAAAATCATTAGTATTTTGCAACGTTCCGGAGAGGAAATTGACTGCGACTGGGGTGACATGTAAATATCAACGACAAACAAAGTATACAAAGTAATATTTGTTTATTCGTGTTTTACAAAAGCTTTGTTAAGGTCTTAAGGAAGGAGAATTGAGGAAGAGAGAAGTGTGTGGATGAAATAGAGGTGTTGATCTCTCTATTATTCTAAGTTCTAGCCCTATAATAAGATTGTATTTATTTCATTGGGTTGTATTGATTGTTGGAGGAGGATTGGTAAAATTAAAAGTCAATATGCGTATTTTGTAAATTTAAATTTCAAACTCCAATTTATGTATTTTTGGTATAGACAGATAAATTCGACATCAAGATCAACTGCGCATTCAATTAGTAAAATAACGATGCGCGGTATTAAGATAGTTGTCAATTATTTGGGGAAAAGTTTAACTAAAGGGACTGGAATATCAAGAGTTATATATTTTGTTTTAAAGCTCAACATTAAATGAGTTTTCACTTTTAAATGACTAAAATTTGTACATATTTTTAGCACAAAAGTTTTTATTTATTATTATAGAAAGTATAAATTGGGATCATTTCTCTTATGAATGAAACTCAATGTGATTTTAGAAAGCATTAACTATATTACTTATAATGTTGAATGCATGTATGAAGTTATTTGTTTAAATAAACTAAATTCTAATCTTAATATGAGTTAAATGTATGTACATTAAATTTGAATCTGGTAATCCATATTACAATATGTATAAGTACAATATGTACATTGAAATAATTTTTAAACTTGTTATAATATTTTTATTCTATACAATATGCTCATTTATCAATACTATCATTACATAATAGAATTACTCTTATTGGTTACAAATTAAGTTAATAGAAATAAATGCTTTAGAGTTTTTTATCCGTTTTCAAGAAAAATATTAATAGAATAGGTAGTGCTTAACATTTTCCTCATGACTCTTTGAGTCCAGTATTATCGGTAATAAATTAAATAAATACTAATAAATGCTTTACAGTTTTTAATCCATTATTATAATGATGATAAATTTAATATTCATCTTTGTAGATGAAGGTTATAAAAGGGGAAGCATCCATGTTATATTTGGAAGAATTATTTTTTCAATGTCGAATGTAGGGCTGACAATTTTTGACACGACAGGTTAATACGACACGAACCGGCTCGAAATTAGTGGGTTTGGGTCAGAGCTTATTGGGTTCGTGTCCTTATCGGGTCGACCCGTTAAGGACACGAAAATTTCGTGACGTATTCATGTCGGGTTCGTGTAATCCGTTAATAATACGTGTTCGTGTCGTGTTCGTATTGGGTTCGTGTTATCCGTTGACAAATAATATTTTATTATTATTAATTCTTATTATTTTCATTTTTCAATACTTATTAAATTGACTCTCATAGTCTCATACGGTCATATCTCATTTAAATTATTTAAGTATTTAATCACTTTCGAATACGTGTTGTTATCGTATCGTGTTGACCCGAAGTGGTTCGTGTCATTAATGGGTTCGTGTTGTGTTCGTGTCGTGTTCGTGTCTAAGGGTAGCGGGTCGTGTTCGTGTTCGTGTTTGGAGTTTTCTTAACGGACCGTGTTCGTGTTTGTTGTTATCGTGTTCGTGTCGTTATCGTGTAGACACGATAACGACCCGACACGCACGATTTGCCACCCTAGTCGAATGTATGACTTTTTCTTTCATTATCTACACATAAAAATGACGTAAACAATACATTATTTTGTCAATGAGCACCATGTTATATGAATCTTACTATTTCTTTGTTTAATTATCTTATAGGGGTTAGTTTTGTTAGGATTTCTTCAATATTTCATAGAAATGTCATGAGTAAATTTTTGTGAATACATAGATGTAGATTTTATAGGTGACATAATGTCGTCGATTTTGATTTAGTTATGATGTGTGACGTTGGAGGCTGTAGGTGTAGTCGGTTGTAGAGAATCCTTTTGAGTTGAAATTGATAATGTAAAATGATGAAGATAAGATGAGTAATACTGTCGGTGGTGCGATGTTTTGTATTTCTATTTGTCATTTGTCGTCGCTTAATTTTTTTTGGCAATTTTGAAGGAGGCGCAGTTTATTTAGGTTTAGAATGGATGGTTGATTATTTGATTTATTTGTGTTGTATATTAATGTATTGATTAATTCATTGTATTTTTTGTTTTGATGTATTGACGTCAAGTCTAATAGTTCATTCTGTTCTCTAAGTATTGGTATTAAGTCTAATATAATTATTGTTATTTTTGTAAATGTGAATGTATATAAAATAAATTTAATATATGTGCATCGCACAAGTGTGACACAAGTTAATTCTAGATCACCAATTTCATTAAACCCTAAAAGCCCAATCCCAAGCCCAAGCCCAAACCCAAACCCATTAAAATAGATATAGAGTACTATATATTTTGTGCATCATCTTTGACGATTGATGAATGCAAATCAAATGATAGAATTCACACTTCATACTTATTTAGTGTAACTGTGTCATCGCTGCTCCTTCATGTCGTCCTCTCCTCTCCAATCCACCATATTGTCCTTATTGGCACAATAGAAAATGCAGAACCTTCATCTCGTCCTCTCTGCACCCCTCCATGGCTCCATACATTCACCTACTTTCAAATTCAAGTCAACATAGAAAATTGATATCACAGTGTTCAAGAAAAAAACTTACTACAACACAGAGTATTTCTATACTACTTCCCGCCAGTTGTATCTTCTCTCTCTTTTTCTGTCGCTCTCTAGACGAGTGAGCCCTGTTCTTCCCAACACGCAATTTTCACACCGTTCATCTCAAAATCATGTACAAATCCAACGGTTGCCATCACCCTTCGTCAACCGCCTAGGAGCCCCCCTTCTGCCACCCTCACCAGCAACAGCAGTGGAGATGCCCACCTGGGAACGCCCCAGCCCGGCCCAATTTCATCATTCAGCTACGCCCCGAGCGTCAGCGGGCCATCAAACGGGCCGACGCCGAGGCCATAGTTCAGGAATTGAAATTCCAGCCGTAGAGATCGAATTTTATCATGTTGAATTCTATCACCGCCTCACTCGATTACGAGCAATGGTGCGAGACTCTGGCAACGATAGTGTAGTTGTAGGGGATGAAATTGGACGATAAGGGGTTTGGCTTTGTGCCTGCCTTGTTTCGAACATCGAGGTTCCGTCAGATAGGCTGGAATTGAACGATCGGCTAAAGGTGTTGTTTCTTGAGAAATTGAAGGGATTGAAGGAGGGTGTGTTGGTGGAGAAGTGGATGAAGAAATTGGCTACTGTAGAAGATGAAAGTAAAAGGATTTCTAGTGTCTTGAGGAATAAGACAAGCTTGCGGGTTTTCAATGAGCTGTGTGAGAAGAAGGAGGTTTTGGTGGGTGAAAGTGCCTTTATCTCCAACAGGATTGAGGAATTCAGAAGTGGCATTAGGTCCATTGAAGGGTATTTGGAGGATGGGGAAAAGAAGGATCACGATTTCCAACTTCTACCATTTGTACGTGGAAAGATTGAATGGGGAAGGATTTGTATGTTGATGATGAGGGAATGCAGGAGGCTTGACAATGGACCGCCTATTCATGCCCATCGGCGGGAGATCATAAAGCAGATATACTACCAACAGATTGCTCTAACCTTTTAGATTGAATTTCCACACCAATTTCATTAAACTCTAAAAGCCCAAGCCTAAGCCCAAACCCATTAACATAGATATAAGAGTACTATATATTCTGTCCATCATCTTTGACGATTGAGGAATGCAAAATCAAATGATAGAATTCACACTTCATACTTATTTAGTGTAAAAGTGTCATCGTTGCTCCTCCATCTAGTCCTCTCCTTTCCAATCCCATCATATCGTCCTTATTGGCAGAGCAGAAAAATGCAGAACCTTCATCTCATTCTCTCTGCACCCCTCCATGGCTCCATACATCCGCCTAATTTCAAATTCAAGTCAACACAGAAAATTGATATCACACTGTTCAAGAAAAACACTTACTACAACAAAGAGTATTTCTATACTACTTTCCGCCAGTTGCATCTTCTCTCTTTTTTTCTGTCGCTCTCTAGACGAGTGAGCCATGTTCTTCCCAACGCGCTTTTCACACCGTTCATCTCAAAATCATGTACAAATCCAACGACACCCATCACCCTTCGTCAACCGCCCAGGAGCCCCCCTTCTGCCGCCTTCACCAGCAACAGCAGTGGAGATGCCCACCTGGGAACGCCCCAGCTCGGCCCAATTTCCTCGATCAGCTATGCCCCGAGCATCAGCGGGCCATCAAACGGGCCGACGTCGAGGCCGTAGTTCAGAAATTGAAATTCCAGCCTAAGAGATTGAATTTCATCATGTCGAATTCTATCTCCGCCTCAATCGATTACGAGCAATGGTGTGAGACTCTGGCGACGATAGTGCAGTTGTGGGGATGAAATTGGACGATAAGGGGTTTGGGTGCCCTGTCTTGTTTCAAACATCGAGGTTCCGTCGGATAGGCTGGAATTGAACGAGTGGCTGAAGGTGCTGTTTCTTGAGAACAGAAGGGATTGAATGAGGGTGTGTTGGTAGAGAAGTGGATGAAGAAATTGGCTATTGTGGAAGATGAAAGTAAAGGATTTCTAGCGTCATGAGGTATAAGGCAAGCTTGCAAGTTTTCAATGAGCTGTGTGAGAAGAAGAAGGTTTTGGTGGGTGAGAGTGCCTTTATCTCCAACAGGATTGAGGAATTCAGAAGTAGCATTAGGTCTATTGAAGAGTATTTGGAGGATGGGGAAAAGGAGGATCGCGATTTCCAATTTCTACCATTTGTACGTGGAAAGATTGAATATGGAAGGATTTATATGTTTATGATGAGGGAATGCAGGAGGCTTGACGACGGACTGCCTATTTATGCCCATCGGCGGGAGTTCATGAATCAGATGTATTGCCAACAAGTTGCTCTAACCTTTTAGATTGAATTGCCACAGTTGGAAATGGTTCCTCATTTGCTTTTATTAAATGTCACGTTTCAAACACCGATGATCTCTTGTGGAGGTGGGGAAAACGCCGGCGGAAGTGTAGGGATGCCCAGGATGATGTCCGGAATGGCGGGGATGATGGGCGGATACTATAATATGTACCCTTGGATAGGTGGGATGGTGCCCCAAATACCCGGGGTGAGTGGAGGGATGACGGGCATGGCAGCTGGGATGATAGGGGAAATGATGCCCGGAATGGCGGCCGGAATGAGGGGAATGATGCCCGGGATGAGATAGATGATGATGCCCGGTATGATGCAGGGCATGCCTGCCGCTGCGGGGGATAGCAGAGTGGGGGTCCCCCAATCAGTTGGGGACAATGTCTATCGCCCCTACATGGATTTATTGTCAAGCGATTCCCAGAGTACTCCACTGGAGACTCAGTTCACCCGCATTGATACTTTATCTTTTGAGGAGTTGGGATATCTACGGTCAAGGAGTCTCCCACTGAGATACCACTGGCGGCAGAGAAGTCGAAGCGGAAGGGCAAGGGCAAGGGCACTACATCGTCCTCGCGTGCAGGGGACGAAAGGAGAGAGGGGACGGGGAATGAGGGAGAAGAGGAGGAGGCCGACGAGGGAAAAAGGACCATCTAGAGCGAGGTAGAGTGCGTCACGCTGGCAAAGGCCTGGGTCAGTGTAGTCGAGGATCCCTATATCGGGGCTAACTAGACTATCGACAGAATGTGGTGGCGCATTAGCCAGAACTACATCAAATTCTATCCGCCAGGTCGGAAGCCTCACAATGGAGAGCAATGCCGGAAACAGTGGGAGCGGCTGAGGAGGGCCATCAACCGATTTGCCGACATCTATGAAACAACGTCCGCATGACAACCAGAGGCATATCCATGGAGGATGTGAAGAGTTTGTCCATGCAGCGGTACCCCGACAAGTCGAAGAAGTTCGGCATCTTCAAATATTGGGATGTCTGTGTTGTGCTGCAGGAGTCCGTCATGTTTCGTGCGGGTGTTGAAGCTGGCTGGCCGAACCGAACGAAGCTCAACTCCTCTGGCGAGTAATGCAGTAGTGCTGGTTCCCGCGGCCTCACCGACGGCGCCGCAGAGATCCTGGCACCTCCATCATTTTACCGTCGCCGTTGCCCGGTTGGGCCAAAGGCGGCAATGCGGATGGCTAGGGGAAGCGCCAGCGGGTCCTACGAGGTCCAATTGGCAGCTCTTAGCCCGGCCAATCCCGAACTCGCCCACATGTAGCAGCAGAGCATGATAGACATCATAGAAAAGTGGCGGGATGCGATTGACCCCTTATACCAAGAGATGCTGAAGGGGGTCATCGAGAGTATGAGGCGCGATTTGGGACTCCCACCCCTGCCCAGGAGTGACGTCGGGACTGGCCACGGGGACGACGATGAGTGAGATGGGGGTCGCGTGTGTTGAAGCTTTGGGATGTATTTTGTTTTATTTAATTATGTATGTTTTTTTTAAAAATAAAATGGTTGCATTTTCTCCGTATTCGTGTCGAAATTTTAATTCCGTAAATTACATATTTGTGAATTTGTGAATTTTTATTATTGTTCTTGTCCTCCGGGATGTCCTTGGGGATGTACGCTATTGTGCAGTGGGATGTCCTTATGACATGGCAGTGCTGTGGGATGTCCTTATGACGTGGCAGGAGGTGTTTTTGGAGTGTCCGCCGGGACCTCCGTCCCTATTGCGGATACTCTTAGAGTTTCAAATTGCAACTCGTTGATCATATGCAACTAGTAGAAAAGGAAATACAATATATATAGTGTTACAAGTAGGAATGTCAATCGGGCCAGCCCACCGGGTTTCGGGCAAACCCTATTCGGGTTGCGGGTCAATCGGTTACGGGCTAATCGGGCTGTGATTTTTTTGGGTTATAAAAGTTCAACCCTAACCCTAAAAGCTCGGGTTTCGGGCTAGCCCAACGGGCTAATCGGATTGCTACCGATAAAATTAACATGCGTTCAATCCAATAAATAATGGTGAAAATTAGTTATATGTATAAAATGTAAAATATTTAATTATGATAAATTTGAGATATTATGTTTAGACTCAAACATAAACATGATTAAATACTAATATTTGAGATTTATGCACAATAAAACATAAACATCAAGAAATTTTAAAGCATGTTTTAGAAATTTAAATATATTTTTTAGTGAATTTGAAGTTTCGAATTTATATATCTATTATTATGTTAATAAAAATTTAATATATGATTTATATATTTAATACTCCCTCTGTCCCACGTTACATGAGTCATTTCTTTTTTGCACTCGTTTTGAAAAAATAATAACAAATAGTTAAAGTGGAGAGAAAGAAAAGTAAGAGAGAGAATAATGTAGAGAAGAGTCTTAACTATAGTATTCTCTTTGTTACTTTATTTTTTCTCCACTTTAACTATTTATTATTATTTTTTCAAAACAAGTACGAAAAAGAAGTGACTCAAGTAACGTGGAACGGAGGGAGTATATATAATTGAAAGTTATGTTTTTAGTAATCTATATTATAAAATAACCAATGAAGTGTCGAATTAGAGTCAAACAAATAGAATGATAGAAATTTTAACAGGTTTTCGGGCCAGCCCTAACGGGTTGCGGATTAATCGGGTGCGGGCTAATCGGGCTGTAATTTTATCGGGCTAGAAATTTTCAGCCTTAACCCTGTAAATTTGGCGGGCTATTCGGACCGGCCCACGGGTTGCGGGCTACATTGACATCCCTAGTTACAAGACAAGCCTCAGTTCACTTGAAGGAGACAGGCCCAAAGCAGTTGGTGGAAGAGAGTGACTTGGATAAGGGAGGTAGAAGCAGCAAGGAGCCAGAGAGAACCATCGGCAAAGACCGATCGCGTCGTCAGAGGCGTCAACCAGACCACTTTGCCGATTTCACCACTCACTGAAGTGAAGAACCTATTTGCTTATTTTATTTTGTTTATTTAGATTTTCAATATTAGTATTTTGGGAACTATTATTATAATTTCAATTATTTTAGCGTCGAGTGAACTATAAGCTCCTTTCCGGGTTTTCTTTGTTGGTTCTTTCTCGGATCGTAGGTCGAATCAACTCTAGGGTCCGTAGATATAAATATGCGTGTATTTTATTTCACACCTTACGGAATAAAATATTTTTACGCAATTTACTTTCTTCAACAACTCAAAACCCTAGTTCTTATCGTTGTTAATCGTCGGGCAATCGTTCCCGTGACTTCACGGAGGAATTGATCAAAGTTAAGGAGTTCATCCTTAACATATAGACTAATATTAGTGATAGTAGAAAATTTTGAAATGAACTTAGTAAATTAGGAACATTAATTTATGTCTTTAATTTAATAGAATTATTAGATTGAAAATACTATATGTAGTGAAATTTTACAAATAATTGTATATGTATTATATTTAAATGATACTTAAAAGTAGAAAAGAAGAAAAAAAATAAAATAACATGTAAAGAAAATGAACAAAAAAACTTAGAGTAAAGACAAAAATTTGTCCGGAACATATGCTCATTTTATGATTTTGGTCCTAAACATTATTTTTTGGAACTTTTGGTCCTAAACATTTTAAATCGGATCACATTTGGTCCTGGACTAACTGTTCCGTTAAAAACTAATGGTCAACGAGTTTAATCCCGATTTTGACCAAATTAGACTGTTATTTCTAATTTTTTTTCTCCATAATTAATTCCTTAATTATTTAAATAAAAATTCATTTAAAATCAGAAACATACAGTCCTCCTAATAGATTAGGGTTCTTATTTCATCTTCCTCCCATCGCATTTACCCTGAGATGAGATTAGATGACTACCCTGAGATGAGATTAGATGACGGGTCGGTAAGGTTCTTAATACATCTATCTTACACTAACACTTAGGCATACATGAAATTCAATCACTAACCAAACACCGATCCTAAATTCAAATAATTGGGGCTTTCGATTCTTGAGTTTATGGTAATAGCTATAAATATACCCTCCATGTTACGATAAGATTTAAGTATGAATGAGAAATTACAAAAACCTTGAATGAAAAAGGGAGTTGTGCGGGATTTAGTACTATTAAGCACTTAGCTGCCTAAACAATAAGAACATGTAGAAAACATGTTTAAGAACATGTATAACTAAGCACTTTAAATTAAGAGAGAAAATTATATTAGGCATAATGGTTAACTAAACATACAAAATAATTTGGTATTTAACTATCAGTATAGTATAGTGAGATAATCATGACCCAAAAACGCAAGTTTATGAGAGGTAGTACTACTATATCTTATTGTAAAATATGTTTGCGAATCGAAGGAAGACAAAAAAAATTCGTGAATAATGAATTTAATCAAGTAAGAAATGTTTACTATCGAAACCAAAATTTAAAAGTTCCCATGACCAAGAGGTTTTTTCTCTCCCATGAACAAGAGGTTGTTCTTCTCAAAATGAACAAACATGATGTAGTATATGTCATTCTCTACACAATATATTTCAGACAAGCAGTTGGATATTTTCGTTGTACTATGTATTGAAGGCCAAAGATTATTTATTATATGGTACTCTAACTACAAATCATAAGCACCAAAAACTTCAGTATAACAGAATATCATACTCTAAAAGAGTGTGAAGGGAGATTGCTTTTGAATCATTTCAGAAGAGATCTTGTTAGATGCTCACGTGCAGTGGCCAGAGCTTGAGATATCGTCTGCAACAAGGTGTATCATCATGTCAAGAGATGCATTTAAATGAAATTGTATGTTATTACTCCACCCTCATATATTCACCAAAAAATATTAAGATCAAGAGCATAGAGATATCACCTGCTCTGACAATGGTGCACCATCATCTATACTATGGGTTGCTACTTTTCCAGCAATAATACTACCGTCTGTTTCGAGAATAATCCTGCAAGAACAAATATATCAACAGCAACGACATTTTCACTCTTGAAACGAACAAGCTGATCATGAGCAAGTGGCATTGTACATATATCAAGTTTTGGATGTGTTTGATGAAGCAATAAATGTACAGAGTGAATGAAAATCAAGCATAATGAATTTTTTGTCAAAAATGAATGAGAGGTATAGTTTACCCTCCATCCACGATTTCATCTAGGCACAGAAGAATCATATCCAAGTTCTCAAGTGCCTCTCTTTGGTCGACATTGTTCCTAAAGCACAGATCAGAATGAGAAAATCCACTCAGCAGATAGTCGTGATAGAAATGTAAAGCAATTTCAAACGTGTTGAGAGATAAACCTAAGGAGTAGGGTGACTGCATCGAAGAATCCCTGTAGAACGGTAGCTAGGATCAGCTCATTTTCTTCATCGCCCCCGGTCACAAAGAAGTGCAGATCTTGGACAAACTTATAAACGATGATGTTGTTCTCTACCATTGTTATCTCCGCTGCACCAACAAAAAGAGTTAGGGAGTCGAGACCACTGCCACTGCTCGTGCAGCGTGTTAAAAGGGGACGGAAATGTACCTTCTGTTCGAGCATTGGTTTTTTGAGTCTTTGAGAAAATAGATTTTTCGAAAGCAAGCTTAGCACTATTTGTAGGCCATTCATCTGAGTAATACTTAACTGCAACACGCTTCCCCTCAGAATCCAGCAAAAGTATGTTTTTTATAGTCGGGCAAGTCTCCTACATTCAAATGATCTCATCACTACCACATAACAATGTCAAAAACGACTAAACCAATCACCAAAATTTCTACTTGCATTGTTAAATCAATTATCAGCATTTTCAACGAACAATAAATTTCATAAGTACAATAAAAGAATGTGCTAGAAATCATTCAATTGTGCACACAAACAGCAATGCCAACAAATCCGGAAATGATGGATATCATACAATTCACACGCACACAAATAATTCCTACTTATACATCCAATCGCAACATACAGTTTCCAGCTGCGTAGATCAAACAATACCAAAATAGTTCATGCTTACAGTTTACAATAATCATCCAATGAAATTATAGCCATCTATCACAAACTAGAATCGCCATTAACGAGGTGCGATCAAAATGTTTGATTCTACGAGCAGTGAAAATGATCAATTTCATAGTAATCTTAATTTGAATAGCGTAAATCACATGAATCCACCATAATTCTTTCTTATTGAGATCAGATCTTGCAGATCGGAAAAATGATCAGATAATTGACGAAATACGCAAGATACTTACATGACTGAGAAATGTGGCCATTGCTGCTAGCGATCAAATTATTTTTACGGAGATAAATTTTGATTGAAAGCTAAAAAAATCAAGGAATACGAAAGCTTTGCAGTTACATTTGATGATTTTGTGTCGTAAGCCATAGTTATTTTATGGGCCAATAAAAAGCCCAATATTAGGAGACTTTTAATAAGCCCAATGGGTTGAAATTTCACACCCAAAAGGTCCTGAGATTTGAAAACAAATTAAGTAAAAAAATTTCATTTTTTTGTCAGTTGTCTTGTTCGTGTACTAAAACAATGTATCTTGGTGATGTTCCAAACGATGTACCAAAAATGTCATTTTGTATGTGGATGCGAAAATTGCCCAAAAAATAAATGAAACTTTGATTTATTATCATGTGTTTCAAATCTAATGGGTGACCATAATTTTCCAAAATTATGTGATTTAAATTATTACTTTTATTCTAATGTGTTAGGCTCCTTTTATATTAGTTACATCGTCATAATCTAAAATTAAGACCAAATTCTATATCCTTAGATTTTTAAATGAATTGATGAGATTAAAACTTACAAATTTCAATAAATAGTAGACAAAATATCAACAAAGGGGTAAGATCGTCATTTAGTTAACATATTACTCTCCATCCCACAAAAGATGTCACATTTCCCTTTTTGGAAAAATTTCTCTCACACATGAATATAAAAATTATATTTTCTCTCTCCATTTAACACACCAAACAAAACCTCCTAAAATCTTGTGCCGTCCCACAAGTGTGACATCTTTTGTAGGACAGAGGAAGTATAATTTTCGGGGTTGTTTTATATCAACATAGTGTGTTACAAATATCAATACAGCGACATGAGAATCTCAACACAAGTACCAGAAAATATCAACATTATTTTATTGATATTGTACATGCATTATATTAAGATTGTTTGATGCATTTATTGATAAAAAAAATATCAAATTTTATTATTCGAACGTCGTTGGAACATATGCAATTGTGATCTCGTTAGAATCCTTATAAAATTATCTTTAATTTGATATATATTTTTTGCAAAAATATAAATTAAATTGAGAGAGTTACGTAAATTTAAAGTTTTGAGATAATTTTAAAGAGAGACAAATAAGTTAGTTTTAACAACTATATTTATATTTATAAATTGACATTGATACCTTTTGACTTTATTTAATTATTATTTAAATTTATATTATAATCTAGTTTACATTATTTCAACCGCTAAATTTTCCTATCTAACAGTTAAGAATTGTTCTCAATTTTGAATTAGAGCATCCACAATGGGGCGGAGGATGCGATGGATGATGCATCCTCCGCCCCTTAGTCCACCACTGCAGCACCACGGACTAAGCACACATTATTCTCCACGGAGGATAGATCGTCCGCGGACTATGGCACGGAGGATGCATCCTCCGGCCTATCCTCCGCTCCATTGTTGGGGGTACGGAGGATGGGCCGGACAATGCACACATTTTTTATTTATTTTTTTTGTATTTTCTTCTATATGTATATCACTATTTTTTTACTTCATTTTACACCTTTCACTCCACTCTCTTCCCCATCTCAATTTCTACTCTAAATTCAATAATGAATTCCGAAGATTTTCATATTTGCAAGCATAAAATATAAAAAATAAAAAATAAATACTGACGATAGGATATGCCTTTAATTTGTGGTGTTTTTATATTTTTATTCTTGCTAATTGATATATTTGCAAATATAAAAAATAGGATTAATGAATTTGCAAACATAAAAAATATATTTTTATTCTTGCTAATTAATTGATATACTGTAATTTGAACTTTCAATCAATGAAGTTGTTTTTTTCAATTTTTGTAATGTTTAAATATTCAAATAATAAATAAAATGCTTAGGACGGACTATATGGCGGGCTATAGTCCGCCCCATTATAAGTGTAAGGAGTGGAGGATAAAATGCTGATATGGCGGAGCATAAGGCAGGGTTTAGGGGATCGCATCCTCCGCCCAATTATGAATGCCCTTAGTAATTAGTTAGTAATTGGTCACCACCCGCTCCCAGCCTCCCCTAATACCTAAACCTCAAGGATAAAAAGTCTAAGGCATGCTTGGTATGATGGAATGGAATGAGGATGGAATGGAACTAGGCCTGCTTAATCGATTCTCCGGTTCTCGGGTACCCGGAACCGGAACCGACCGGGTAATTGAGGAACCGGGAACCGGTTTACAGGTTCCGGTTCTAGTACCGGTTTACCGGTTCCGATTCCGGTACCGGTTCTAATGTTTCTAAAAAGTTCCGATTCCGGTTCTATTCGGAATCGACCGGTTCTTACCTGGAACCGAATAATAAATCAATTTTAGATTTTCAATTTTAGATTATAATAATATTATGAATATCAAATATAAATATACTACATAACTTTCCCTAATAAATAATAATATTATAGGATCTTAATCTTACGGTAAGTTTAACTAAATTACTCCTATTTATTATTTACCCTAATTTCCCCCTCCCACCACTCACGCCGCTATCCCATACACAATCACTCTCAATCTCTCACGCCGTTAACTTTCCTCATTACTCGACGCTAGCTGCCGACCTTCCTCGCCGCCGACAACGCCGTTTTTATTGAGTTTTGAAGGTAGTTTTTTTGCCCACTTGAGTATATTTTCGTGTTCATATGGCTGTGTGTGTATATGTCGCACGCGTGTGTTTATGTGACTTGTGTGCGTGTGTTAGGGGCTGTGTGTTTGTGTATGTGTCGTATGTGTGTGTATATGGTGTTGTGTGTGTGCGTATGGTGTTGTATGTGCGTGTTTAAGGTGTTGTGTGTGTGTGTGTGTGTGTGTTTAAGGTGCTGTGAGTGTGTGTATGTTGCTCTGTGTGTGCGTATGGTGTTGTGTGTGTGTTGTGTGTTTATTGAATTATTACTTTTAGGTATTGGAATATTGGAGTATAAATATTATTATCTTATTGATTTGTATTTTTGTGTTTATTTGAATTTTTAGGTATTAGTTGCTATATTTCTAGATGTTGAATTATTTAAAAAAAATTAAAATGAAAACTATAAATAGGATCCGGTTCGTAACCAGAATCGACCGGTTCTTACTCGGTCGGTTCCGATTCTGGGATTCATGAAAATTTCTAACCGGGTGCCCGGTCAATCCGGACCGGATAGAACCGGAACCGGCCGGTTAAGCAGCCCTATACCAAGCATGGACTAATTAATTCAAACTAGTAATTATCCATATATTATCAATGTAGGCCATGGTTGTAGCAGGAAAATTAAGAATCTTACACAGGGTCGGACCTATGTATAATAAGGGTAGGTTTAAAGCCTTTAATAAAATTGTTTTTTACCATTTTTTCTTTTATGAATTTTAAAATTTATCCAACTACAAATTAGTATGTAAAACAATCAATAAATAATTTAAAACACTTGAAAATATACTTAAAACAAAAATTAAAAATTTCAGTCCTTATTGTTATTTATTTCTGCCTCCAACCGGTCAAAGTTAGAAATGAAATACTATGACTAAAATATTATGAAGTGTTAGGCTTGGACGACTCTATCATATTTTAGATTGTGTATTTCCTTAATTCAATTTTGACTCAAAAACATATTCTGGCTATATTTCTTCGTTACTTACCTGATTCTGGCAATTCTTGTATCAATGGAAAGCTCCAGAAAGATTGAATAAATCTACAAGTAAACTTTTTTTACTATTTCTACAATAATAAATTTTGATATTGCCTAGTTAATGATTCCAACCAACAATATAATTATGCGTGCGTTACATAAATCTACTATTGTGGTGTAATTAGTAAAAACCAAAAATTCGGAAAACTTTCACTCTCTCGAATTATCTATCCCTCTGTCTTGTCTTCCTTCAGTCTTTTCCCCTTTAAGTTTTCGATCTGACATTAAATCCGAACACCAATTCTTCTTCCCCATAATCTAGGGTTCCTGATTCCGCTCTCCACGTTGACGTATATCTGGTTTTTCTCCCCCCCCTTTACTAATTTGCACTCTTCCTGCTCTCTGATCCGCCGTGACTTTGTGTTTCCGGATTCTTGTCGATATTGATTTTAAGTCTTTTTTTGTTTAGAGTGTGGTCTGATTTGGCGGTTCAGCCTTTGCGTGAGTTCTATCGATTGCTTGCGGTGTAGATCATGACGATTCCAGATTCTCATCACTTCATGTTGGAGAATGGATCGATAGAATTGCCATGCAAGCCGGAGGAGGAAAGGAGGATTGTGCAGGAACTCAGTGCCAAGGCCGATTCAAATTTGCGGGAGGGGAATCTGTACTACCCCATCTCGAGTCGGTAAGATGTTCTGTTGATTGATTGTTTCTTATAGTAGATTGAGTAATTGCATTTTAATCCTTAGTTCATGTTGTTTGTTGATTGCTGTTGGTTTCTTTTTTTATTGTGATTTAATAATAGACGAACGCAGATTTTGATTTTTGGCTGTTTGAAGGGACCACTTCTTGTTTTGAAGGTTACTCTTAATTTTGATTCTTCTCGGAAAACTCTTTCATGGTGTGCATTTTATGTTGTCCACCGTACGAGTATCTAGCCAGTTGAATAGAATTATCCAGATGTTTTTTCTTGAATAAGATCCACTTGTGACCATGTCTATCAAATACAATGTATTTTGTGTGACTGGAAATATTTTTATAGTGGTGATTGACTAGAGTGCTGGTGTGTAGTTTCTCTTTCTCTTTCTTCTGAGGGGGCACCTTTGGGTTGCATTCTGCTGCATGGAAGATAAAAGCCAAGCGAATGGAGATATGCGGGAAAAATTCGCTTTATTGGTCTTTACTACTTCTGAATGGTTTAGTTTAGCCTTTCAGTGGATGACTACGGTCATGATTTATTAGGAATGACTTAAGCATATTTATATTATATGATTGAGGTACTCACGCTCCTGTTTGAAGAGAGTTAATAAAATTAGTAGGATTCTGCATCCCATTGAAGATTTCCTTGGCTTGAATTGAGCTTGAAGGCATTCATGTTAGTTTAGTTTATAGGAGACCGATTTCTTCTTGTCATGCAGTTGTAGTTAGTATATGCTTATAATAATTATAAAAGAACCATGTCCAATAATTGACTAACTTGACTAACTTGACTAACTTGAAGCTGTGTTATGTGGGGTTGTGCGGATGGCCCAAACTATACTGCAAGGTATCCTTTAAGAATGCCAGTATCAGCACTTATCGTACTCCTTCAAAGATGTGGGGTGTCTGCTTAACTCCACTTTTCATGGGAAATGACCCTCCTCCCCCTTTTATAGATGTGATACTCCTGGACATTTTTTCTCAGTATCCTTCTTAATTATTCTTACAGGTGGTTCAGAGCCTGGCAGAGGTACACTGGGCAAGCAGAAGGTTTATATCCCTTTGAAGCCAATCCTTTTGAATCTCAATCTGTAACATCGTCAAATACAGTAGAAGATAGGCCTAGGCCCGGAGTGATTGACAATACTGACATTATTGTAAGTGGGGGGGATGATAAAGATGATGACCCTCAGCTTCTCAGAACTTTGGATGAAGGACGTGATTACGTTTTAGTGCAACAAGAAGTTTGGGAGAAGTTAAGAGAATGGTACATATTCTACTCTCTGGAATTTCTTTATTTTCCATGTTCTAAATTTCTAATCCAAATTTTCATTTACGTGTCCCAACAGATTTATCCAAGTTCTCAGAATTATAACTAGAATTTCTATTGTAGTTGATTGCTCTCTTCATTTTTTAAAGACAACAGACATCAACTTTGAGAATAATTCGTAGTGGCATTTTAGGAGCTTAACATATTTTTTGGGGATTAGAGCAAGTTTCTTATTGAATCTCACCCTTGATTTAGGTAATACTTTGCCACCTTTTAGATAAGTTGATTCAGTATCAAGTTTCTTGGTCCCCAGGTATAAAGGAGGCCCGGCGTTGCCACGGAAGATGATTTCTGTTGGGGCCCAGCAGAAGCAATTTGTCGTGGAGGTGTTCCCCCTTTCTCTCAGACTAATTGATTCTAGAGACCAGAGTGAAGTTCCTATAAGGCTAAGTAAAAAGGTGAACTTTTCAAACTAACTTATTGAGGACTAAGGTTACTTTAGATGCTTGGTACTTCATTCGTGAATTATCTAGTGATAATTTTTCCTGAGTTTTTTCCGGCATGTTATTTATTTATTTCTCCCAGAGATCCGTAGCATGATTAACATCATTTGTAATCTTTATCATATATATTTGGTCATTTCTCCTTTTCTTCCCAGATATATAGTACTTCCACGGTAGCTAACTGTTCATCCCTCCTTCCTATTAATCTTTTTTTGCCAAACTGTGTGGCTGAGCACTTGGCTTAAGTAACAGGATCATAGTCTGTGCCTATCTGCATACAATAAAAAATATATTTTTCCTTAACTACTAGAGTTTACTGAATATCTCGGTGTTAGATGCAAATGACCATATTTTCCTCAAGTATAGACTCTAATGATGCTTTTGAGTAAGTACCGAGTTTCGATATCGTAGTCCTTTGTATCCTTGTATGCATGCCAGCTGACATTTTGTGCAACAAAAACTCAATATTTTTCTAAGATTTCCTTGTTGCTACTTTGTACCAATTATTTAATCTCTTGTTGTTAAAGCTTTCTTTGCAATTATTTCTGATAATTGTGCTAATTACCTTTGGATATGTGTTTCAGGCTTCTTTAAATGACCTATATGGCAAAGTATGCCAACTCAAAGGTTTGGACCCTCAAAAGGTCTGTCACTGTCACATATATCATCCTTAATGATATGCCTAGAGGCAATACATTAATGTGTGTTTTCTTGCGAGTCTTTTACAGGCACGAATCTGGGATTTTTTCAATAAGCAGAAGCAAACTATATTACTTTCTTCAAGCAAAACCCTCGAGGAGTCTAATTTGCAGATGGATCAAGATGTAGGCCCACCGTTCCTTTTCAATAATAGCTAAATGTTCCTTTAATGATTTGTATGTTTTCTGATTGGTATGTTTGTGTTACAATCATATCATGGTTTGGAATGTGGCTGGCAATTCTATCAGTTTCTTTTTAATGTCTTTGCTCCTCTCTTTTAAGTTCTGGGGGTTCGTCAAATGGTCACATCTTTAAAAATTTAATCAGCCCAAGAGGAATATCATTACTTAATTATCATCGAAATGTTACTTTTCAGTTGAGGCCTTGCATTTGGGGAGTTTCTGACTGATAAAACTGAAGTCTTCTAAAAACTTATCAGCATTAATTATCACGAATAGATGGAAAACGGAGTTTTTTTTTTCCTAAATTTTTTTGTTGGGCTGGGATGGGTAGTATTTATGAAATTTCTTTTAACTTATCTTAACCAGTGAGAAAAATATGGGGACAAGGTGTGCTTCATTAGACATGGCTCTCTCTTCTTGCTAATAGTTAGGTTCGCTGAAAATGGGTATTTTGATATTTGATGCGTTCTATATTTTGGTGGGTGCCGAAGTGTATCATTTTGCACGGAAAATAAAGAGTTCTTCTTTCTGATTTGTTTACTTTCTGAAAATGATTGCTACATGCCCTTCACTGGTGCTATTATTTTGGAACAGAGGATGTCCTTTACAAGCTCAAGATCCCTATTTCAATAGGCTTGTATATAGAATGTCTATATTTTCTCATATGGGTTTTAATATAGGCAAAGAAAAGATTTCATAATGCAATCAAAATAACCTTCACTCTTTTCTCTTTCGCCCTTTTTTTAGATTCTTCTTGAGGTGCCAACTGATGGTCTTGGCATGGATTCAACTGGGAATGGCTTAGCATTGGTTCCAGTGGAACCTTCAAGGTCAATCTTTTCAATTGCTGGCGGTCCAACTATGTCTAATGGAAATTCAACTGGTTATAACCCCATTTACCAGCGAAGTACATCCACCTCTACAAGTGGAGATATGGAAGATGCATATGATGGTTTGAAGCCTCTGAAAAGAGAAGATAGGGGTGGCTTAGCAGGATTGCAGAATTTGGGGAATACTTGCTTTATGAACAGTTCACTTCAGTGTTTAGTTCATACGCCACCCCTTGCTGATTACTTCCTGCAAGATTATAGTGATGAAATCAATAGACAGAACCCCCTGGGAATGAATGTAATTTCTTTTCTGCCTGCAGTGCTAGATTTCATGATGGGTTCTTTTGTAGTAATATGTCGTTAATTACTATACAACAATTTTTCAGGGAGAGCTTGCCCTCTCATTTGGTGATTTGTTGAGGAAACTCTGGTCACCTGGTCGAGCTCCAGTTGCCCCTCGTGCATTTAAGGGGAAACTTGCACGTTTCGCTCCACAGTTTAGTGGCTATAATCAGCATGATTCACAGGTTACTTTTGTTCCTGAATAGAATTTATAATACTTTGTCATGTGCATGTCTAGAATAAAAAACTTTTCTTAGTTGTTTGGTGAAGTGTTTTTCTAATTTACAAATAACTTCATGAAAAAGGTTCTGCATAAAGAATACTGACTTAGATTATATGCCATGAACATGAAATGATAAATTTTATATTGCATCATTATATGTTGTGATCTGTCATCTTTTTTTATGCTAACATCATTCTGTTGATTTTTATGAAAAATGGTATTATAAGATTTATGCAGAATTGTAATGTACAGTGATATATAGAACTATATTAAGACCCCTTATTCGTCATTTTTCCTGTTCTGGTCAGCTTTAGAGGATGATATGTAACTTTTTTTCTCAGGAGCTGCTTGCCTTTCTGCTTGATGGGCTGCATGAAGATTTAAATCGTGTTAAGCAGAAACCATATTTTGAAATTAAGGATTCTGGTGGTCGGCCCGATGAGGATGTTGCGGATGAGTTGTGGAGGTATCACAAGGCGAGGAATGATTCTGTAATTGTGGATATCTGTCAGGTTAATAACTCTGTCTGGACGCATTCATCTCTCTACTTTGGATTAGTGGTGCTAGGATGAGTTTTCAAAGGTCTCTTAGATAAGGAAAAATAATAATTTGATGTCTTGAGCTGCACTATTTCAGTAACAGGAGTACTTGTTCTTTTATGGTTGACAAAAGCACATAGTAAGGTATAATGGTCCAAGGTTAAAGCCTTATGCTGAGATTAGGAACTTAAAGTAAATATTAAATATCTGCAGTTACTTTTAAATATTACTAATAGATATCTGATTTCTGTTCTCTGAAGCCATATATTCAGTCTTGCTATATTCCTAGATTATCCTTAATTTTCTGATTTTCTCTTTCACTTGAATTGAAATGACATCATTCCATATTGAATTTCATTTATCAGCAATAAATGTTGTTGATATTAATTGTTTTCAGAAAATAGAGTCCAGATACCTTCAGTTAGTGACTCTCTGTTCTCAATTCATTGTGACATTGGTTTACTTTTATCAGTGAGTTCTTGGTGACATCTGTCTAATGATAGGGAAGTTTTACAGGGCCAATACAAATCGACGCTGGTTTGCCCTGTTTGTGACAAGATTTCAATAACATTTGACCCCTTCATGTATCTCTCGCTACCTCTTCCTTCAACAGCAACTAGGTCAATGACTGTAACAGTGTTTTATGGTGATGGAAGTGGCCTGCCTATGCCCTTCACAGTTACTGTTCTGAAGCAAGGATGCTGTAAAGATCTTAACAAGGCTTTGGGTGTTGCATGCTGCTTACGTAATGATGAATACTTGCTCCTTGCTGAGGTATTTATTGGTCAATTGATGTTTATGTTTAGGAGTTCTGCATTAAATAATATATTTCCAGTATATACCGACCTTAAGGCTCTGATCTCCAGGTTTATGAACATCGGATATATCGTTACCTGGAAAATCCATCAGAATCTTTGGCTACAATTAAGGATGATGAACATATTGTTGCTTACAGGCTCCCCAGAAGGGAGGTGGAGTTAACAAAACTAGAGATATGCCATCGGTATCAGGATATGTGAGTTCTCCTTTACCTCAGCTGACTCTTGGATGTCTTTGTTTGGAAAACTAGAAAGAATATCCATTGTTTGTAACATTTGGCTGCCAATACTTATTTTAATAATTATTGTCCTGAACTTCTAAAAATTTAAGATTTCCTATTGGTCAAGCTTTCATATGCTTGAAGATGGTTTAGATTGATAAGTTTGCCTTGGTATGCTGCATAATTAAGACTGTAAACTTTTTCTTGGAAAAGGAGTTCAGAGTTGGGGAGAATGTGTAGATTATGTTTCTTGAATTAATATGTTTTTGTAATGTTGGTCTAAGGCAATAATATTATATTTGGTGTATGAAGATTTCTAGCCCTTTTTTACTCTCCTTGGTGGAAGATAAAAGATCATATTTCTTTATTTATTTGGTGTTCCATTGACTTGTTATATTATGTAGATGATGATTTAGTCTTGAGATTTTGAACTGCTCTGGTTGTTGACCAAGATACCACTTCTATTCCAGTGAGAGGAAGCTCTTCCTAACGCCTTTAGTTACTATCTTGGAGGACCCACTTTCTGGGATGGGGATAGATCTTGCTGTTAAGAGGATCCTCTCTCCTTTAAGAAGAAAATCATTTTTTACATCTACAACGGGCCACTGTAGTGGAGAAAATGGCTCTGCTTTTAATGCATTGGATGAGCAGATGGAGAGTTCTGGCTCCCAGTTGGGACCTGTGATCCAATCAACAGAAGAAATGGATGCAGAAGGAATGTCTAGCAAAGAGTTGTCATTCCGGCTTTGCATAACTGATGAGAAGGGTCATAGCTGCAGGCCAATATTGAAGGATTCATCTGTTAAACCTGCTCGTAAGGTAAAAGTCATGCTGGACTGGACTGATAAAGAGCATGAGCTCTATGATTCCAGCTATTTAAAGGATCTTCCCGAGGTTCACAAGTCTGGAATTCTTGCAAAGAAGACTAAGCAAGAGGCTATCTCTCTATTTTCGTGTCTGGATGCATTTCTGAAAGAGGAGCCCTTAGGCCCTGATGATATGTGGTATAGTATAATCCCTGAACGTTTCTGTTTATCTTGACCTCTTTAAACTGGTTGATTGTTCTTACAATGTGTCTCATTCTCAAATAACAATGCAGGTATTGTCCGCAATGCAAGGAACATAGACAAGCGAGTAAAAAGTTGGATTTGTGGAGGTTGCCTGATATTCTCGTCTTTCACTTGAAGCGGTTCTCATATAGCAGATGGCTGAAAAACAAACTCGATACATTTGTAAATTTTCCTATTCATAATCTCGATCTGAGCAAGTATGTGAAGAGCAAGGATGCATCTGAAGGGTCGCATACTTACGAATTGTATGCCATAAGCAACCACTATGGAGGTCTTGGTGGAGGGCACTATTCTGCATATTGCAAGGTAAAGTTCCTGGCCTGAAATTCCTGGCCTATGACTTAATTTCTGTTGCAATTGGACTAATTGAAATCTTGTTGCAGTTAACCGATGGCAATTGGTACCATTTTGACGACGCACACGTGTCTCCGGTGAATGAATCTGAAATCAAGACATCTGCTGCATATGTGCTGTTCTACCAACGAGTTAACAGCCATCAGTGAAGTGGGCAAACCATCAGTTGACGATAGGGTTCGTTTTGATCGTTTTATATGGCTAATGACGGTGTGGCTTGGGCTTTTTTGCACCCATGCTGCCAAGCTTAATGGAGATTAGATATGATGGTGGCAAAGAAGCCATAATGTTAGAAAGGATATAATTTTGGTATTGCCGATTGAAAACGGCCCTATTATTTGATTGCTGTAACTTTTTTATGCGGAGGGTTCTATACAGCAATGAGGTAACTTTAATCACACAGAATGGAGCAAAATGATTTTGACGGTGTAATGATAATTATATTTTTTAAGTATTTTTTTAACATTATATCAATGGCTCCGAGTATGGTATGTACTATAGATGTGACTTCAAGAAAATATTTACCACAAGAATTTTCATAATGCATACTTTATCCGGACATAAAAAAACATCATAATTGCCTTATTTGACACAAAAAGTATACCGTTTTCTTTTTTTATCATCTAAAAATACATTTTTTTTACAATGACCTTTTGATTAAATCTTTTATTCATTCACCAGTTAAAGCTATAATAAATCCACCAACAATTTCTTAAAATGTGTGCCAGTTAAAGCTATAATAAACTGTTAATGGATGAATCCAGTTGGATATATCGAGCTATGACTTTATTTTATTGTCTAATTAACAATAGTAATAATTAGATTTTCGCGTTTTGTACATCCCATTAATCTCCATAGTAGCCTGAGCATATATATTCGTTGTAAAATTTGGTTTTGGTTATGCAATAAACAAAATACTACTGCTATGAAACATATGAAATGTGACAAATTAGAATTTGGTGAAAAAGAAAAGATACTCTAGACAAAAAATAAATTACAAGAAGCATGACATTATTGGCATCGCCAGCCTAAAAGTGCGGTTCCATGTTTATGATACGACTGATTTTGGAATTTAGAGTCACCGAATTCACACCACTAATTAAATAAAAAAAGCCTAAAATTGAGGAACCAAATTCAAATAAATAATAAGTACTCACATAACTAATGAACATCATACACATTTTTCTCAACTCATCTATTACTTGTCTTCGATGAATTCTATTCTCATCAGATCATATTTGTAGTGCAATTATGATCATGCATAAAATCGATAATACTCCAACTCCAAGCCTCTCCTGCATCCAAAACCACCTTAATTAATTTAAATCTAAACAATCAATTCTATGTGTTGACCGAAGGCCTCAAAATACTTATTTTATTCACATCACTACTAACTCCACAGATTCCATCAAAGATTTTCAGACACCCACCCCAAAATACAATATAAAATAAAATAAAATAAAAAATAAACAAACAACGTCCCTATATTATTTACTACCACACATATAAGTCAGAAGAAGCACCAATCCAGCTGGCTACAATCCTGGACCATTTCTCACATGGCAAACCAGTCACATTACTCAAAATGGACACAGCAATTCACCCTCCATATCTATAAATTTATAAATAGGAGTAGTAGTAAAATTTTGTTATGGTTATTTCAACTCATTCTAATAAAATATCTAGACCCGTTGCATATTAATTACCTATATTGACTACCATCAACACCCTCTGTCCCCTCAATGTCCCAAATTAAATGGTATCCTATGGTTTGCTAAATGGTAGTGCAACTTCTATTCCTCCCTACCCCACCATAATACTCATTACTACTACTAATAATAATTCATACACATACATAAGCAAAACAAATTCAAAATTAATGACATATAATTGCACTCACTCACCCCATCATCAATGGATAAGTAGCCGTTAGGAGGATTTCCCCCTGGCAACGACACCGAAGGCATTGTCCCATCGGAGCTTGAACCACCTCCACCACCGCCTCCTCCTCCGCTGCTTGACCCGCCCGACCCGAGCCCGGTCAGATTGAACCCGAGATTATAAACCGGCGTCCCGTCGGGCTTCAACAGCCCGAAATTCCTCTCCGAAGTCGGGCCGGGCTTCTTATTCTCATTAAACAAAGCAAAAACATATACATTGAAATTCATCTCCGGCCTCATCGGAGTCCCTTTGTTCTGGTTAAGAAGCTTCAGCAAATTCCCATTGTACCTACACGCATTCTCCGGCGTCGCACCGGGCTCGTCCCCGTCCCCCTTGGACGGCCACCCGGTCTCCGAGATCTGGAGCTTCACCTTCCCGGCGTACCCCATCTTCTCCACGGCCGAATTGACCGCGTCGATTTGGGCGTAAAACATGTTGTCGTAATGGAGCCCCGACCCGGAATCGACGATTCCGGATCCCTCGAAGAGGACGAAATCGAGCGGGACGCGCTTGGGGTCGGCCTTGTAGGCGAAGTAAGGGTAGGCGTTGATTAAGAAGGGGGATCCGACTTTGCAGTGGAAATCGAGGATGCAGGAGAGCTGCTTGGCGATGTCGCGGCGGAAGAGGGCGGCGGAGGGGGGGTAGGAGACGTCGAGGACGGCGAGGGAGTGGGGGGTGGTGACGGTGACCTGGCGGTGGAGGTTGAGGGAGATTAGGGCGGAGTGGATGTTTTCCATGGCGGGGAGGAGGTGGGGGGAGAGGGAGGAGGAGTCGTTGGAGGTGAGGACCTCGTTGCCGACGGCAATGTAGGAGATTTTGGTGGCGGGGAGGTAGCATTGGACGTTGGATTTCACCCAGGAGAGGGCTTTTTTGGGATCGGTCACGTCGGAGAGATACTCGTTGCCGAGGCCGACCACGAATTCCACGCCGGTGTTGGCGAAGGCCTTGAGGACTTTGGGGTCGGCGTCGTAGAGCTTGATGCGGGTGATGCCCATGGATTTGGCCACGGGGACTACTGATTCCGGGTGGGGGAGGTTGTTGGCGATCTGCCCGTAGTTGATTCCTAATGCTGATGTTGTTGTTGTTGTTGTTGTCAACAATAGTGCTGCACATTTGAGTGAGTTAGTTAATTTGATTGATTGTTTTGAGAGTGGAGAAGTGAAGTGCTTGATTGATTACCTGAGAAGAGGAGGGAGAGGGTGAGAGACGCCGACGCCATGAGTGAAGTGGAGGTGGAACTTGGAAGGAGAGATGGTGATGATATAATGTGGAATGTGTAACAGCTGGAGGAGATATGAAGATTGGGTTGTGGACTAGTGTCACTTGGCACGTGCTGTCTTTATTTATTTCACTGTTAAACACGTTGTATTCAGTACTATTGTGTCTTTTTTTGTTTAGAAAAACTACATGAGTTTGATGTTGGTGAAGGTGGAGATGGAACTGCCATTTCTGATCTATGCCAACGGTGGAACCGACACCACACTGATGGAAGGGTAGATGCTTCTTCCACTGCACATTATTTAATGTGGATGGATCGAATTATTTTATGAAATTAACACTACAATTTGATTATTTCGGATTAACGGTAATTTGAAATGACAAAGTCTTGTGTGGGGCGCGCATGATGCATTCTGCCGTTATTTACAAAGATTTAGAATATTAATTGAAGCTTGATTAAGTAGATAGCTCACCAAGTTCAATTTTTTAGCAAAACTACATAAGATAAGAATCTTAATATTGTATGTCATCCAAGATTGTTTTTTAATTATGACAGGACTCTTTAAACAAATAAACAAAAAAGACAACTAAACTTGTACTAGTAGTACAGAGTAAGAAGTGGTGCAAGTGGTAGAAGCAAGGAAGTTTATTACAGATGGAGGTGAAACCAAAACTTATGATCACCCATTTTCCGTATGTTAGTAGTGGAATGGAGGAAATGAGAAGTGAATTCAAGGAGTGGCAACGTTTTCCTTGGCAAGAGGAGCTATTTCTTCTCCCTCAATACCAGCTTCACTCCCATCCACACCCAAGCTTAGTAGCAACTCTTCCCATTTCTTTGCAGGCCCCTGCAAATCCAAATGCAAATACAACCATTATATTAGTATATACTTATATACTCCATCATTTGTGTATTTTAAACGCTTACCTTCCAAGAGAGATCCTGTGACATGCAGTTGTTTATCATTTCAGTGAATGCAGGCGTGCCGTACACATTAAGAGCTCTGCCCACTGTGTTTACAATCTTTGTCACGTCGTCTGGGTCAACCGCGGCACACTGCAACCATGCTCACAACAATTACTACATATACATCTTGGAAAAAAAAGATATTGTGGCATACCTCAACACTGAAAGCTCCCATATGGAAACCGGTGTATCCTTCTTTCACAGTGTCCACCAGACCACCGGTTGAAGCACAGATCGGTATCTGATCCAACCACAGATAATTCATTCAGCACTTTCATCTAGTGAAATGAAATGTAAACATATAGGAAGGCAAGGATATTCCTACGGTTCCATATCGCATGGCATGCAACTGGATGAGACCACAAGGTTCGAATCTGCTAGGAACCAACATGTAATCAGCACCGGCAGTTATGGCATGGGCCAATGGCACATTGAATTTGGCCACTCCTCTAGCTTTATCAGGGTACAGCTCCTCAAGTTTCTCGATCTCCTTCTCGAACTTCTTCTTCCCGGTTCCCTGATGCAACAATTGATCGTCACAAGACAGTGTTCGGCTTTTACAAGTTAAACAATCATACATGCTCAAACTACTTACAAGGATGACTACTTGAACATCCAGCCCAATAAATTTTTCAACTGCGGCGACAAGGATATCTGATCCCTTTTGTTCTTCAAGTCTGCCAATAAATCCTATGAGAGGAATGTTCTTATCAACAGGCAAGCCCACTAATGCTTGAAGAGCTTCCTTCAGCAATGGCTTAGCATCCATAACCTGAAAAAAATAACAGAAAAAAACCACATTAACTCTACTCTTCAATGAGTAAGACTTGAGTTTAATATCAACTATCCTTACAGTGGTGATATCAAAGTGATAGTCGATGTGTTTATCAGTCAATGGGTTCCACTCTTGAATATCCATGCCGTTTACAATGCCAGACACAGAAAAAGGAACGCTACGTAGAATGTTATCCAACTCAACACCTTTATCTGGACCAGAAACAAGTTCCTTGGCATAATAGGGGCTCACAGTTACCACTCTGTCGGATTCTATAATCCCAGCCTTCATCCAGTTAATTTTCCTTCCCTTCACTGGTTTCTCATACCCATCAATGAACTCAAAAGAGCTCTTGAGTTGATCAGGTAGATTGAGCAGATAGAAGTCTGAAAATGCAAATCTTCCCTGATAGGCAATGTTGTGGATGCACAAGGCAACCTATATGTATAGTAGCAGACAAGCAAAAGTGAGAATTGAAAGTTCAGGAACATATTCTTGATTCTCTCTAGCTTCATTCTCACCTTAGCGTTGGTGTAGATTCCTTTAGGTTGATAAAGGGTTTTCAGGTAGCATGGAAGCAAAGCACTGTGCCAGTCATTAGCAACGAAGATAACATCGTCACCTATTTACAAAGTCCCTTATCAATCACACACATTTTCACTCTATGTCAGAGTTGATGTTGAACATACCATATGGTCCGGAGAAGAACTTGTTGCTGTTTAGGTTCAAGACTCTAGGAGCCTCCAAAGCAGCCTGAAAACAGAGTAACAGCCAATTTATAACAATCTCCTTCATAATTAATTCCAAGTATGTTTGATAGAGGAGAGAAACTGACCAGGCACAACATGCTGAAGCGCAACTGGTTATCCTCATAATCTTCTCCAGCAGAAGGACCATAAATTTTGGATGTGGTTTTACCAATGACCTATGAAACAACATTGATTAAAAATATAAGATCAGGCAAAGCTAGTAGAAGTGGACGAACTAAGCAACTTATTCTACCTTCTCCAGGAAAATGGGATGATCCACAAAAACACGATCAACTCCACGCTTCCAGCAATGGAAGAATCTCACAGTTTCAAGTTTGTCTCCAACTAGTACCTAGAGCAAGAACAAAAGTTAGAAGCAAATTAATGAAAAACAAGAAACAAGAATGGAAGTAACTAACCTCAACAGTGACACTAGTGTCCCAAGCATCTTTATACTGATCATAACGTGGGGACACAGTCATGACTCTGTGTCCATTTGCAGCCATGGCTGGAGGCAGTCCACCAACAACGTCACCAAGGCCTCCGGTCTTGCTCCACGGGCCACACTCGGCCGACACGAAAACCAAGTTCATCCCAGTTCCACATACGATCTTTGTGTCTACATTCTTCCACTGTTTAGCACTGGCTTTCACCTTGTTTCTCATTTGAAGCACCTCAGCCGTCTTCACTAATCTCAACCCCGTATGCGTCATCACTTGAGTCCTCTGCCCAATCTGGGCCAGGTTTAGCTTAGAATCCATTGAGGTTGCGCCTCCATGGACATAAGAAGCAAACTGTATGCTCGCCATAACGACACCTCACTCTGAACAAACAAATACTACTATTATAAAAGAATATGAAAATATTAAATATGGATTGTATACAATATAATTACACTCATTATATTTAATGAAAAATAAGAAATACACTAAATTAGTAGTAATAGTATTCGGAATATGTGCAAAGCATTTAACGGATTCTTTTACTACAGTACATTTTTTGGATCAAAAAATGAAATCTCTTTACTCCATATATGTAAAGGGAAACGTTTGTTTATAACTTTCTTTCCACTTTTTTAAACTTAGAAATTAAATTTCCTTTTTCCATTTCAATCGTCCCCAAAACCCCGTGACTGATCCAGTCGCCGACTAGATCTGCTACTTCTCTCTCTCTAGAACCTTACTCTGCCGCGCCGTTGCGGCACCAAATCAATTTTCACTCAATTTTACGCTTATGTTTCCACTCAAATTTCCTGCCATTGCTCAAATTATTGGTGGAGGATGAATCTTATAATCGAGAAATTTCGCCAGGAATTGCATGCAAATCAACCACGACAGAGGTAAAAATGTGTTTCAAAAACACGAATAAATCGATAAAAGTTCACATAATGGATGCAGAATTGAAGAAAAAGAAGTTACCAAATCTCAGAGCAGAGCTTTGAGTTGAGCTTGAGCGCAGCAGAGTATGTATGGGAATTGCAAGTGAATTGATTCATCATTGCTAAAAAGTTGAATCCCAGTTAAATAATAGTACCTGCACGACACGTGGCGTTACCACAGTGGTCGCCGCTGATTACCAAACAATCGTCGTTGTACAATATAGCAACATGCTGAGGGGGCATAATCGGAATATGCGATAAATTGAGGCCTAAAATTCTCACGTGTTTTCATTGGTTTAATTTACGCATTTTTTGAACATTTTCCGCCTCAAAATATAGTAATTGAAAAATATACACGTTATATTCACGGTTACAAATCGTTCACGAATATATATTGGAATATTCTTTTTAATTACAGAAATGTTTTTTCTTTCAACTTTCAATCAATTCAGTGTACAAGATTTCTCTATCCAAAATTTATGGGGAAAATCAATTGGTTGCCTACTTCAAGTTGAACAAGAGGTTACTAGTGCTTTGTGCTCCACTTGAAGTTAGATGAATACAAAAAAATGACAAGTGAGTCTCATGATTAACGGTGGCAAATAATATCGGAAAATGAGTACCGTCGAATTTCCAATTCGGACGTATGGTATGCCAAATGTATTCATAAATTTCTTTTTCTATACGATAACAATATACTCCTTCCGTTCCACTTTAAGAGTCCTGATTGAGTTCAACACGAGTTTTAAGAAATACAAAAGAAAGTTGGTGAAAAAAGATAGTGGAATGTGGGTCCTACTTTTATATATTAGTTTTATAATAGAATACGAGTGGAAAAAAGTGAGTGGAATATGAGACCTATTACCAATTATGGAATATTCCAACTGAGACTCCTAAAGTGGGACACCCAAAAGTAGTAAACCGGAAATTCTAAAGTGGGGCGGAGGGAGTATTACAATGGTAGTATTCGATTTACTAACTAAAACAGTATCAAGAGATAATATAAGATTAAGTTGTGGGATTGAATATCATAAACCAAACACACTACATTAGTATCGAGATTCAATATTGCAAACCGACCCCCCCTATGTGTATTCCATTATCGTAATATATACATAAAATGTTTTAAGTACCAATTGTTTAGTTTCAATTTTATATTTTAACTATTGTAGTTTTTTTTATTTGTTTGTTTTATATTTTGTATTTTATCGTTTTTTTTTGTTTTAACAAATTTTATATAATAAGTAATGTTTTAACTATCTCTACTACGAGCAATTATATTATCATTGGTGTGGGTTGAGTGTCACATATAAGCTAAGCTAAAAAAGAATATGGTAGGATCATTGTAATATTGAGGATGGAAAACAATAGAAAGATTAATTAACTATTGAAAATATAATTGATTAAATGTTTTGATTGATCTCACATAAACAATTCTAATTATGTCAGTACAAAAGATCAAATCGAATGGGAGAATGAAGTTTTGACTTTTGAATTTTCACAAAGACAATATTTTACCATCCAATTGAAATTTAAAAATGTACCAACTCATAAGTCATATCCCAATTCCTTTTTTTATTTCCATAAACTTTTACAAACAAAAGTTAGCAAGATCTGCTTTGTGAAGTGGGTGTAATAATTAGGCAGGCAAGAACTTCATGCAAATCGGTGGAGTCACTTTAGCCAGAGCCAAAACCGACGCAGGCAGCGACCAAATCCCTTCCCCACATATAAAACCCGAAGCCACCGCCGGCACCATCAGGTCCGCCTTCCTTGGATTAAACCTATGCCACAGATAAACCACAAGACTCCCCACACACATGTCAATAGCAAAATACCCTCCGATCAAAAACGGCACCGCCATCGCCGTCGGCAGCGGCATCCACTTCCCCACCCTCCTCGGCAACACATCCGTCACCAAGTTCACCGCGATCGCAAACGCAAAGAAGCCGTAGCACAGCTGCAGGCAGTGCTGCGGCAGGGCCGAGAAGCCCTGCACTCCTATTATAGCCAGGTTTCGATATATGATGGCGTACGGCGCCTTGAACTCCCCGTCCGGGTTGCCTATGTCGAAGGCCTTGTAGAACAGGAAGAAGCTTAACGGCGAAACTATGCAGCCGAGCCCCGTCCCAATGGCCTGGCTCAGCAGCATTGCCCGGGGCGAGGTCAGGGTGAGGTGCCCTGTTTTGAAGTCCTGCATTAGTATGCATGAAACATTCACGATGGATTTGAATATTCCGCACGCGGCCAGCGCTGCCACCACGCCGTGCTCTTTCCCTGAGAGCGCGGCGATGGTGAATAGCCCTACTTTGCCGTAGTTGTAGGACATGTTTATGTCTGTCAGCCCTGCTCCGTACGCGTTGCAGAAGGCTAGTGATGGCGCGAAGACGTACGCCAGCACGACAAAGTACCATTTCAGCTCGGGGATTATGAAGGGAATCGCGACAACGGAAGTTAGAGCTAGTACTACATAGCCGAGAGCGGCTACCCATAGGGGAATGGTGTCTCGCATGAAAACCTCATCCTTTCGTGGATCGCTGAGAGCGTTGTCCACGGCCGGATCCAGTTTTCTTCTGCTTAGCTTTGTGGTGAAGTTCATTACTGTGATGTATAGGATCTTCGCGAAATTGTAGAGGCCGTCGCCTAAAAGGAGGGCTATGGAGATGAAAACCTGCCAAGAAAGTGGAAAACTGGAGGTGATCATGGCTAGAGAAGTTCTTGTATTGATGGCGAAGAGACGAAGATGATGAAGAAGAACAGACCTTATAACCGTTTAGGCTCTTCATACTGGATTCGGGTATTTCAGAAGGAAACCAGTCTCCTCTAAGCTTGTGTAGAAGTGGCCACATCATGCCATAGGAAAGCACAGCTCCAAGAAGCAATGATATGTTTACAATGTGGGGACATATCATTCCAGTCCCAACATAAGTCAAGCTGAAATCAAAGTAAAATCTGCCAAACCACACTACATTAGTGACTATGTGAAAAAGAGCGAAAAGGGAAAGAAGAGACGAAAAGGGAGTTCGTACGATTGCTTCCATGCTTGAAGTCCGAAGGTCGGGAACTGGGAGAAGCCACACTCCACTGTTGCAGTGTAAAACCATTGAAAGAAACCCCACAAGAAGCTGAAAGAGAAGGACTTGAGGAATCCCTTCACTTGCTTCCTACAGAGTAGATTTATATGTGTATTAGGATTTAGGAAATGTTAATTAATTGTTGTCATATTGATGAGGGTGTTGAAGGGGTTATGATTTACTTGGCCATTTTGTCACCTCTGTTATGGAATCCATTGATGAGCACTGCAGTTGCCATGCCACTCGGGAAGGTCAACTTGTAATCAATAATCAAGATCTGGGGACCAATTTTTGGAGCCTCTTAGTGCAAAGTTGAATTAAATAATTAAATACTAGTTGTCACAAACTAAAATAATCCATTTCATTGACATTATGATGTGGTCCTAGCCCACAGTTGGGTAGAGTAGGGGACAAACATGTCAAGATAGAATAAACACTTGCAAAATCACAGCAGTGTATAAAGATAAAGATCACAAACATCATGTATAAAACTGGATTTATTTGGTTTGATAATTAACTTACTTTTCGAAGAGGAATCAGCACGAAAAGCCCGATGAAACAGACTAAAAACAAGAAACCGGTCATCCAGCCTATCCCGGGCTCCTTGATGCTGTTGGGAGTGTTTCCAACTGTGGTGGTTCCACCAGAGAGCTCAAATGTCTTCCTGTTCATCCCCAACAGATAAGATCCAAACCCTCCTGAAAAAAATCATTTTCAAAAAATTAATTAATTATCAATGGAACAGTAGTAATTGAGAAGAAAGATGGACTATTGCAAACCTCCAACTGAAATGCTGTAGCATGCAACAATACATGTCTGTATCATGGTGTTCTCCTGCTTAGTGAAAGGCGCAGAAACGAATCCGAATCTGTGGATGAGTTTAGTCCATCCCCTGATGAAGATGAAAGCAAGAAGAGCTGCTGAGACATTGAGGTTTGGAGTGATCCCAGTTGTGAGGTTGAGTTTCATGGCAATAACACTGAAGATGGAGCCGATAAGGACGCTGGCCATCACCCCGCGAAGAGTTATCTGCTTCTGCCATGGCTGGACCCTCTTGAGATCCTCTTCCTCAAACGCTCGCGCCTCTTCCTCTATCTCCCTCCTCCTGTCTGATCCGCTTTCCGCGTTGCTCATACCTTCAAAACTCCAGTAACATGGGAGATGAGATGAGATGAGGAATAGTCAAAGTAAACAATTCATTTACTAAATGTGTACTTACTTTATATATGAATGCACTCTGATCTTGAGATTCTTCAAGTAGATCAAAGTAGAATATTGCTTAGGAATGCCAATGAATGATGCTGTAGCTGCAATATATATGTATAAACTCAATATTCTAAACTAAATTATTATTGTCTAAAGTCCAAAGCCCAAAGTCTTACAATTCCACAACACATGCCTAGAATGACCTGTCTACATATATAAATATAGGTGTAGCCGTTTACCTTGTACGAACATCTTTTTCTACTACTTGTGACTTAGAATTGGTCTGAAACTGAATATATACTACATAAAATTGCAGAGGTTAAATGAATGTATATAAATCTTTTTTTTTTTTATTTAATTTCGTCAACTCACCTCTATTATCATCTCAGACTTTCTAAAATAGGAGGAACAAGCAAAGCACTATCAGTTGATATATTCCATAGATTTATCAATCATTTAAACGGTAAACGTGTTTCGCTCTTATACACTTATGTTTGTAGACAACTTAATTTAGATCAATTAATTCTTGAAGGTAGGCATCTCACCTTTGTAGTAATACAACTTATGATTTGCTATTGCTCATATTAAGTTGTAACTCCTTATGCTTTAAAGAAAAAGAAGTTGACAAATTAAATATGCTTATGATAAAATACAATTTGAAATTAAATAATTATGTGCATGAGGGGAGACTAGAGATAGAGAATATGAAATAAAAAAAAAAAAAAATAGATTCGGTAGATGTCGAATTCAAACTTTGAAGTTGTAATAGTTCCTCCACTAGAAAAGCCTTCATGCAATGAGTTGCTATATATACTAAAACAAGGCAATTTAAACTAAGTTATTTGCAAAATATCAGTGAAAAGGAAGAATTGAATCGGATTCAAGTTCTTTCAAGTTGGATGTGGTGATGCATATACATATGGTGGAGAATTAACCTTAGAAAAAGATAATTTGTAATGTAGTTTTAGACGTATCGCAAAAGGTTGAGAATTGAAATTGATTGATGTTTGGTTGGAGGGGTCAAAGAGATTCTCACTGTTGGGTAGCTCAAAAGTCTTTGTCACCATTTGTGTTCTACGGTTAAAACAACATTGATTTTATTTAGTTTCAGCTTCGAATGATCTTTCTTATACTAGTATCTAATTAGCTGTGCATTTTATAAAAACAGGAAGTATTGTCTTTCTTATTTATAGTTTAGCATATTGGTGGAAAAATATATCGAAATATGGGTAGAATATTATACCGAAATACCGGCATACCGTACTTATCGTGCCAAAACAATATTGAGAATATTGAAATTTCAGTATTCCATAGTGTCATATGCATTTTTATATAAAACAGCACCAGCGGCATACAAAAAATTCGGTAATCAGTATATATCGTAGTATTTGTTTGGTATATTATATACAATGAAGTATGGTAAGTATATACTCTCTCCGTTCCATAGTAATGGGAGCGTTTCTTTTCAGCACGGAGATTAAGAAAAATTGTGTTAGGTGAGTTAAGTAAAGTGGAAAATGAAAAAGGTTGAGAGATGAAGAGAGAAAAAAGTAAGAGAGAGTAGAATAGGTGTGAAAAAATATGTTGATTTTTACCAAAAAGGGAAATAATTCTATTACTATGGAACGTACAAAAATGACAAAATGACTCCATACTATGGAACGGAATGAGGACTAATTTTTCGACATACTACGACACAAATACAGTAAGTATATACCAAATTTTCATATCATACCAAATAAATATAACGAGATGAAATAATATTTCGGTATAATGGTATTTCAATATGTCCGTACCGAAATTAGTATATTGTAAAAATATGGTATACGAACTAATGTACAGCATCTAAAAAATTGGTATAATGTCGGTATTGAAATTGATTATACCAAAAGTCGATGTGTACATCAAAATTTTGATAAAATAATGATATGATATTTATTCATACTAATATTATAGATAAAGTATATGTAATGTCAATTCTATAAGATATACTGTATCAACCTACCATAAAACTAATATTAAGTAGGGTACTTTTTTGTAATTTAGGAACCATGTCGTCACTAGCAATTACTTATATTAAGTCGTACAGTTTTCTACCTTATCAATTTAAAATAAAGGTTATTCTAGCCATTGATGTAGATGGAATTCTTGATTTATTGTAATAATTTTCTACCTAATCAATTTCAAATATTTTGCATAAAATAACTCATTGTTTCGTCGCAAATATAAAAATTAAAAGCCCATGCATGCATTACCTTTTTGAGGAGGTGACAAAGTTCACTATTTTTATACTATGTAATCAAACTATAGCTAGTGCAATTTGACCATAATGTATATGTAATGTAGTCCCAACCATTGCCATGACATGTACAATTAAATTTTCTTCAATCATCATTTGCTACATCATGATCATGAATCATTGGAGGTACTAAGAAATTAATCAAAACATTGATTTGATAGGTCGACCATCTTTGTTGTTTTTAGTAAATATTTCCTCCGTCCCACATAATTCGTCCCATTGGACACGAATTTTAAGAAATATAATGAAAAATGAGTTTAAAAAGTTAATAGAATGTGAGTCCTACTTTTATATATTAATTTTATAATAAAATGTGAGTATGAGACAAATTATGTGGGACGGACCGAAATAAAAAAAATAGGACAAATTATGTGGGACGGAGGGAGTAATGAATAGTATACCATTTCCAAAAGGAAGTGTTACATATAATGAGAATAGACTAGACAGTGGTTGATATTAAAGTAGGGGTCGAAAATAGTTAGAATATTTTTTAAAAAAAATGGAAGATGGTTGGGAATGAAGAGAATTTGTGAATCATCCATGAAAGGTATATCACTTTTCCATTGTTGAAGATTGACCGATCACTGCATATAATTGGTGCGAACCAAAAAAATGTACATTTAAATATCAATAATAATAATAATAATAATAATAGCAGTAATTAATGTGATAATAATGTCATACCAAAAAAAAATATTGGTTTTCTTTCTTTAAAACCAGGTTTTGTCACTTGTACAGTACAAAGAGAAAAACCCTGACTGCATTAATCGACACCCCACCTAATTTAGGACAAGACTTCATTCATGTCAAACAATTTCTAACCCTCATTCATTGGTTTTGGTTCCAATGTATAGGCTGTTCCTGGTCCGGTCGGCTCGGTCAAGTTGGCAGATCCAGACAGAGGTGGCGGTCTATCCACTTCCATGGGAGCTGCCCTCGGTGGAGATGATGGCTGCACATCAACGTCAGGATATGCCGCCTTAAATCTTGCTCGTAGCCCTTCGTCTACTAACCGTACTCCTTGCAGCTGATTGCCGAGTGATAACCACCTGAGGATTCATTCATAGGCTTCAAATCTCAGATTATAGGATAAACTGAGATGCATAGTGATTATTTGGTGTTTTCTGTATATGTCAAAATTCTATCATACACTGGCTAACAAACATCATTCAATTATTTGTATAATATACCAAGTTGGAGATGATTTGCCTCAGCACCAGCATATTTTCTAGGAATCATTCAGGTATAAAAGCAAAGCCAGAATGATGAGATTTCTCATAATAATCAAGCGCTCGAATGATACTCCCTCCGTCCCCGATTAGGAGTCACAGTTTGACCGGGCATGGGTTTTAAGAAATGTAAAGAAAAGTTGATTGAAAAAATTAGTGGAATATGGGACCCACCTTTTTATATTGGTTTTATAATAAAATGTGTGTGAAGTGAGTTAGTGGAATGTGGGACCTACTTACCATTTATGGTAAAAATGAAGTGTGACTCTTAATTGGGGACGGACCGAAATGGAAAAATGTGACTCTTAATGGGGGACGGAGGGAGTACTTTAGAGTTCAATCCTGTCATATTCCGCTGTACTAAATAGAGTGAATCGGGGGCAACCCAGCTTGTTCGGCCTTTTGTTCCTAAAATGTTCCGTACTCAAGACCAAGGTAGGTAGTTTGCGAATTCGACTAAAGGATAGAAAAAAGTAGAGCATCAAATGGAAATATAATTCTGTCCAAGGCATGCAATGCAAGAGTTGCCAAAAGCCATTTTTCATGTCTCTATCCCTATGACACAAAAATACTATTCCCACTAAGGTATGTCAGAAATATTCTGACCAGACAAAATAGTAATATCTGGCATTCTGGCTCTCCATTTATTTCCATATGATGCAACCACCAAACTGTTTTAAAAAACTAAACTATTTATTTTCTTCACTAACATATAGTAGTAAGTATTAGTGAGTTTGAATAGAATGAAGCAAATAAACCATACCCAGCCTGGACATTGTGCATCCTTGCGAACAGTTCCAACTTTCTTGTTCTTGGACTTATCCGCTCCAGCATGGCGTACATCTAAAAAATATAATCCATTTTTTTATGATCATACATATGAGAAAATCCAATAATGATGTACGGCAAAGTGAATCAACATTCCAAGGCCCATAGACTGACCAAACAAGCAGCTAAGCTATCCTCCCTAAGATGCCAAACGTGGTGTGCTAATTGGAGATAATTTAATTAGAATGAGTGTAATATAAGTGTCAGAATGCTTAAGAACATTCTCTTCATTTAATGTTGTCTCGAAAACACTATGATATTTATAATGATGAACAAAAAACATAAAACCAAAGGCAAAAACAGAAATTGATACTTGATTCTCTGTAATTATCTAATGTGCAAATTAATACAGTATCTTATTTCCGCTTTCATTTTGAGCTTTGAAGATGAAGAAAAGAAGAAAAAAAATCCATGGCTGTCAGATACTGCAACTAAATACCAATGCAAAATGAAAATATTTGTTTGTAGTTTTTCATGCAAAACAAGTCTGCAGCAGCTACTTTTCATGTTAAATCCCATATAAACTGTAGTATGATGCAGACTTATATACCAAGTCTACCTATAATGTTGATAAAACAATGAAACACATATATTACCAATTCAGAATACATGTCAGGTACATTCCATTAAATACATATTTTGGCTATCCACACTACTAAATATAAGGTAAAAGCTTGTAAACTTGAACTAGTAACGTTCATTGTAAACTTCGTATTAAATACATTACACATCCAATATATTAGAAGAAATTAAATCATCATGCATATCATATGACATAAGTACATGCTACCATGACTTTTTAGTGGACAATGTAGCTTCACCAAGAAATTTCATGTAAACATTAACATGTGCTTCAACAAATAGTGAATATTATGGAGGAAGGAACAAAAAGGTGCCAGCTTCCATCAAAATGAAAGGACCATCGATGGACGGGGTCGAGTCACGAGTGAGTATTATATAGTAAAATAAATTAAAAGTGTGACTTGGAAACTGAAAGATAGGAGAGGTATCCACTAACCTCATCAGGTTTGCGACTTGTTTCACGAACTTCAGCAACAATCACATCAGTGTCAATATTTCTGTTCACTTCAGGGTTACCCTTCACCCCAACAAGGCAATGCTCTTTGCTGTGGTTTAGCCAATGGCCTGTACGTCCCGTTCTAATAATCCGTTGAAGCTGATTTGTCTTCACCCAGATGATCTCCTCAACACGCTTGTAACCCCAAAGTTCCAAACTGCGCAAACAAAAATTAAAACAGGCCAAGGTGAACATACATGCCCTAGCACAAAAAACAACATACGATTCAAACTGTTGAGTTGATAATATTAGGCGATTTTGCCAGAGACGGAGAAAAATTACAAATGGACAAATTTAAACATATTACTCTCTTGCATAAAAGGTACTACACTAGTTTTTTTGCATAAGAGACAGAAACACAGGTACTTAAGGATCAGACTTCATTTGGAATTACACATTCGAAAATTTGCACGGAAAGAAAGTAAACCAAGAAAGAAATCAAAAGGAAGAGATATAATCAAATACTATCAAATTTATACTCTAGGATAACAAAGCCTAGTATAAGTGAAGCATACCATTCGCGTCCAAGTTCCATTGCACGTCCTGTGACCCACAGAAATATCATACCATCACTCTGTAATGCAGGAACATTAAGAGTACGCATTTCGTCATCAGCCATGGTTCCGTAAGGCAATTCCATATGAATATCCCAAGGTGGATCAGCCATTATAACTCCAAATTGACCTAGAATATCCATTCTAAATGATCGTATGTCACAGTTAATCCACTGTGGTTCTCCGAGCTCTACTTCAGAACAATAATGAGCACTTTGAGGCTTTAATGACTTTTGGGGATGTAAAGTAGCTTGACCCATCATCATAGGTGAAACATCGGGAGTTGAGTCGAGCTCATAATGGACATACTTACATGTCTGTCAAACAGAAAAGGTGTCAGTATTCTGACACCATGTGTAAGCAAATAAATCTCTAAAGGGAATGAAAAGGCACGAAAAATCCACCTTCATGTGACGGCATGTGTCAAGAAATGAACAATCCCCCAAATTCACATCAGTATGTGCAGCAATTATCCGCCGAAAGTGAACCTGTGTTCAATTAATGAAATCTGTTAGATTTAGAATATGAGAGTCCACGTCTTATGTGTCGAAAAACCGAATTGTCTAACATAAAAAATGACAAATCCCTTATATAAGAAAATGTTCAATGCAGCTCTACAGTTTTTATAATGAAATATATGTACGTGACATAAATACCACTCCACTTACCAAAGACCAATGCTTATACAATTTCCAAAGTAAACTGACATCAACTAAAATAATAGGGGAGAAATTTCTACAGATCATTTGTAGTAAGGGAAATAAATACCACAGCACTTACCTTTTCACAAGCAATGAAAGAAATAGTTTGGCGGCGGCAATCTTCTTTTGTCAATGCTGAACAGTACTCTTTCACTTGAGACCCACCTTTGCTTTTAAACTAATAAAATAAAATAAAAAATGAAAAAACAGCAGCACCACCAAAAATAATTAGATTCATATGAGAAGTCATTGCAACAAGCTAGAGCAACTGCAGATATCAACTGATGCATAGCGTCCATACAGGCAACGAAATGAAAAGGCAAACAAACAGATCCATATCAAGGCGTGTATTGCATACTTTCCTATGTAGAAGAGATAACAAGAGGCATGTCTAAGGATTTCACCTTTCTAGGCAGAGAACACTAATAGCTAATCATCAACAAACATATAAATTATGAATTTCCAAAGATCACAACTTATTATGTGAATTCTAAACTAATTCGATCCCATCACGGTACACAAATCAAACGAGTGTTAGTAATATCAGAAGATATTGTTTGCATTCTAGAGTGATCACGATTTACAAATACATAATCATCACAAGTATGGAAAACGAGCCAATTGAGCATCAGGGATTAAATCAAGGTGATTCAAATGGTGTAAGTTGCCCATACAAACACAAAGTGTACATCAGGACTGATTTCAAATAAACATCTTCAATGGAAAGGAAACACAGACACACATAATAATACATATAAAGCAAAGACATTCATCAAAATATCACAAGTCATTGATTTCACTGTGTCAACTAATTCAAATCCATGATAAGCCTAGAGGACAACCAAACCAAGCAAGCATAAGTACTGTACTTCCTCCTAAGAAATGACAAACCTTAGCAGCCACTGCAGTTTCTTTAGCAGTCGGGCGGTGGATAAGGTCCAGAAGCTCCTCCCCAGTTTTCGACTTCTGCATTTCCTTGAAGCTCTTCTTATTTATCAAAGCCTCAAGATCCTTCATATCCTCCTCCTCCGTCCTCGGCTTCATCGAGAGGGAGGGCAGCATCAAGGACTGTCTTTGCATAGGAGGCGGCACCCCAACGCCTTTGGGAACCCCTATCATATTCATCCCCATACTCCTCGGCCCCATCATCATAGGCCCTGGCATCCACACTTCCGGCATCCCCCTCCCCACATCAAAACCACCTCCACCAATCAAACTCTCCCCACTCTTTCCCACCATTTTCCCATCATTCGAATTCAAAGTCCCCTCATTCAACTGCTTCGTTTCGGGCAACTCTTTCAACAGCCTAGTCCGATCGATATTCATAACCATCACCCCCGACTTACCACTCACCACTATCTCATCCAACTCCACACCCCCATTGTCCTCCGCCATCGACCTCAACGCCATCTCAACCGCGAGAATGGCCCCAGAATCGCCCCCAAGCTCCCGGAGCGCCGCCCTCTCGGCCACCGTAGCAGAGGAGTCATTCTCGAGCTTCCTCAGCACAGTGGACGACTCGATGGGATTGAATGGGACCCTCTCCAGCAAACAGACGGCGACCATGGACCTGACGACGGAGAGAGGGCCGCCGCTCTCCTCGATTAGAGCCCTAGGCGAGGGGCGGGAAAGGGGGGCGGAAGAGGGCAATTTGGGATTGTTTTCGGATGGGATTTTGGAAATAGGGTGGGGTTTGGGCGGGAGGGGCTGGGAGGGGAGAATCTGGGAAAGGGGGGTGAAGGGTTTGTTGGGATGGAAAGAGGAGATGGCTTTGAGAGAGATGTCGAGAGAAGAAACGAGGCCGGGGACGAGGTTGGAGGTTTGGAGGGAGGCGATGAGGTCGAGCTGGACGGAGTGGAGGCTGTCGGCGCGGGATTCAAGCTGCTGCCTCATCTCCTTTATGATTGTCATTGATTCTTCGCTAACCTCAGTCTCCATTGTTGAAAAACGGGATCTTTGCTCTTCTTCTCTCGAGGGCTTCAAATTTCAGAGACACCGTTCTCTTTTCTTTTTATTTTCATGAGAATGCTAAATCTTCATCACTCTCAAAAAAGGGTTTAGGGCATTTGCAATTTAGGGCACGTTTAATTGTCAGAATTTTAATTACAAAAATAATCTAATTTCTTAATTTTAAATTTATGTGTATATTTTAATTTTTAATAAAATTGGGAAATAAATCAAAATCTAAATCCAAATGTTTCTTAAGTTTCTTTTTCTTATTTTTAGGATTCTTACATTTTAGATATTTAATGAAGTGAGCATAATTTTATATAGTTATTATTATTAATTAAAAATTTTAAAATTATGAATGATACTTGATTTCAATATAATAAATAACTTTAGTTACAATTATAATTATAATAATAATAATTATTAAAATCTTGAATCATATAATAACAAATAATAATTGTTATTATTTTATAAATTAATAATTAATCAACAAAATCTTATTAAAAATTTAAAATTATAATTCTATTATAATATCAGTAAATTACTATGATGATAATTATACTTGTTATTATATTATTTATGGTTATAATAATATATTATATTATTATATTTATTATTATGATGATGATTCAAATACAAATTATCTGTTGTAATAAATCGGAACGTTCAGCTTGATATGTATTATCACGAACTTAAATAATTATTAAAATTTTTACTATTGACGATCAAAAAAGAAATTTTTGCTATCGACGTATTTAGTGAAATATAAGGAATTTACTGTTCAAAAAGAAAATGGGCCAAATGAACGGGACAAGTTATGGAGAATATGGGCTTCTATTGGGCCCAATAAAGAATAGGTTTTCATGAATTCGATGTTAAAACTTGAAAAAAAAAGGCGATTTGTTTTTGGGATAAAGCATAATGTTGATTTCACATCATTGCCCAAATTTTAGACTGATTTGCAAAAATGCAGACCTTTTGAACTATTTAGAAAAAGAGTTGCTCTCCTATGCTCTCCACTCATGATCCCTAAACCGGATTTATAATTAATCATTCTGATTAACACTTAATCATCCTAATAATATTCTAATCCCTGTAGTTAATTATTTTAGCTCGCCTATAGCTTGGGCTCTTAATATTTTTCTGAGCCGAGCTCGAGTCTGTTAGTATTCCGTATTCGGCTCAGCTTGCCTCGGGTCGGGCACACACCTGAAGACCCTATAACTCAACAATCTGTCACTTGCCACAATCCTACTAAATTTTTAACCCTTTGCCCATTTTGGAATTATTGAGAGAGAATCGATTTATTATTAGGATTAAAGAGTTGAATGTTTAATTAGGTGTTCCTTTATAAGTATCATTAATGATATGAATTATTTTAGAGAAAAAGGTGTGTGAATGTGATAGGCAATATTCTGAAATCAGTATTTTTTTTCCATTTAAATAAATATGAGCAATTAAAACAACTGTACTGAAAGTTCATATTCCAAATTTTAATAGTTTTGGCTATTTGACATTTAATGCCATTGCTGCATGTTGCATATAAAAATGTGTGTTTTCTTTTTTTCAAGTTACATCTATATTTTATGGGGCTGAAAATTGAGTAACGTGGGGAGCTTCGAATAGAGAGAATTTGGCCTTGCTGTTTTTTCTATTATCACTAATTCTAAGCCTGCTCAACTGCTGCTTAAATAAAATGCTACTATGAGTAAAATAAGAGCATTAAATATTGACAAGACCAATTTTGTTCTATCATCTATTCATATATACATACATATTTTATTCTCGTTTTATGCATTTTGAATTCGTGAGACCTTTTGCCAGAGAAGTATTTAATTTAATGATGATATTGGACATATGTTTGTGGTCTGACAAATAATAATTAAATCAATAATTATGATTGATCTCACGATGAATAATTAAAGAATACGAACAAAGGTCCATCATAATCTAATACAGAAAAGTTGAATGAATTAAAAGTCCTGATTCTAACTTCTCAACTAATTCAGAAGAATTAGTTTGATATATTTATCTTTTCACAAACTTCACTATTCTAATTCTATGAATTAAAGCTCTTTCATAGTATAAAATAAATGCCCAATCTAATTTTCAAATTAGTAATCTGATGCCAATTAGTTAAACCAAAGTACCAAACATATATGGAGTAATTAACTAAACATCATTAATAATATTAAATAAATGAATAAGTACGCTGCATCTGGCACAAGTGGAATATTCTAATTAAACTTAATATTCTTACCGTCGTTGTTGAAAATAGTGGTTACATATCTTGAGACAAATAAATCAAAATGACGTCTTGTCATAATGCATGGGATATAACAATTCATTGTCTCATAGTAGTATCAAACACAGTAAACAATTCCCACCACATAAATTTCGCCTCAAAAGCTAAGTTTTATTTCTTAAAATGAAAAAATTGTACGGCATATTCATAAACATATAAGTTTAGAATATAGTGCTATCACTTTAGTATTTTCTTGATATATACGGTTTCACCTTTTGTGCTATATATAAATGGAGTGTTTGTGATGTGAATAGTATTGAGTTTTTGTTTTATTCTCGTAAAAATGTTTTAATTTCTTGTATATATAAAGAGATTAAGTAATGAGTGAAACTCACGTTTAAGTTATGTGTACTTACCTGGCCATAACCTTTTAGACGCAAGTGTTTGACCATCGAACAAACTACTAAGATTTTGGGATACTTGTTTTAAATTACAATTATTGTTAATTTTTGCAATTATTCTAATATTTTTTTTACATTGTTAAGCTGTTTTTATTTATTTATTCAGGTTTTATTTTCAAACTTCACTTAGCACATATTGCGGTACTTGTCTCACATATGGAATAGGTTAATTAACCAATCTTTTGTATTAGGAATCTAGATCTACAATTATAGTAAAAATAGTTTATTTTAGTAGTGTCATACTAATATTTAATTGCTGTAAAAAGTATACGCATACGCGCGTGTCAATCTTTATATGATGTGGAAATGTTCTGAATTGGGAAAATTGTTGGTATCTCTCAAACACGAAAAAGTCATAATCTCTGAATTATGAAGAAACTAAATTCGATACGTAAACGTAGCAATCGTAAATTGTTACTAGTTTTACTTTGACTAATTTATCAATAGATTACTTGTGGGATTAGTTCATTACTTGTAGACTTTTCAATGTAAGAGCGTATTTCACAATTTAACATTAATGAATCATGTATTTATGGTAAATACATACAACTATGTTAACACTATGTGGATATTGGACTTTTGAGTTGGATTGTATATCTGTATACCCACCCAATCTTTCTATCCTATTCAATAGAAAGATATTACTTCAAAATATATTTATCACTCACCCACATTACTTTTAACCTTCCTAAATGCTCATTTTCAAAAGAAATAGTAGGACTATTTTATAGTAGTAACAATACTACTCCGCAGCAAGACCGATGATGGTAGTATATATTGTGTTATTTGGATAAAATAAACATGTTTTTAATTCAAGAGATATAACACATAAAAAAAATTAGTTACTCTTTTCGTTGGTGAATAAAAGAGATGTTGTAATTTTATATATTAATTTTATATTAGTTAAATTAATATTTTGTAATTTTTATGGGAAATTTTTTTGATTTTAGTGTAGAAAAATCCTGTATACTCAATAGTTCCATGGACTATAAGATCATTTTAAATAAAAATAATAATAAAACTTCTCGTAAAACTATCATAGAAAATAAATATTTTCTAATGAAAAAGTACAAACTTCTCGTAAAAATTTATTATTTGATATTAATAAGTATCATTATTATCTTGAGATGGATATTAATTATCAAGGAAAACTATAACTTATGGATAGATACTAGTACTATAAAATAAAGTTTCATTAAAGAAATGATATACAGCTAAAAGAAAACGCTGACCATTGGAAAAGTCTCATTAAAAAAAAGTTTCCCTTAAAATTTAAACGAAAACACGGATGAAGGAAAAAAGTAGTATTAAATTCATTTATTGCGAAAAATAAGAAAAGTATTATCGGATATTTATAAAAATATCGTTTTGGGCTACTACGAAAAATCACAAATACAAATATACTATGTGCAAAAATAATTTTTTAATAAAAATACCAGTACATTATAGAAAGCAAAAGTACCACTTACTATATGAGTTTCGTTCCGGTGGAAATTAATGAAGGATAGTCGTTATAGATATGCTTAAATAGTCTTAGTAATAAAACAAACTATAAAGGGAAACGATAATTATAATATTTTCAGTATAGAATACATGCGCCAACTCACTCATTTAATAAAACTGGTTTTTAGAAGGATTTTATATAGAGATAAATCGAATTTTATTGATAAATCAAATTATTTAACAATGTTAACAAATGATAGTATCTTATTTCCTAGTCACTACTATTCTTTAAGCTCACTATTCTTAATATTTTCTAAATTAAATTGAATTGAATTGTGGGAAAAAACTATATGTACTTATATTCGAAATTTTATATTGTGACAACAAAAATAATAAACGGGTAGCAAATTCTAATCACAATTTAATTATTAAGTTCATGAGTCTATGAGGTTAGATGGTGGGGAACATATTTAACTTTAACATTTGTGTTACATGTGCATCTGTCTGCATATAATTCAAGTAAATTTAAAGCAGAAATTCATGCTTTTATTGGTTAAAAATAAATAACTAATAATGATATAGTAATTAGATACTCCCAACATATGTCCAATAGATAGCCACTTATTCATTTTCCGTACTTTCTAAAAATATCTCCACTCCCTTATTATGTGTTCCAGTTTTTCATTTGATCCATTCCATATTAATTGTCCTATTTTATTATTTTTTATAGTAGATCTCATATTTCACTAACTCATTTTAAAATTTACTCATTTTAGAGCACTCCCAATGGTCCAGCTAAAAACTCCCTTATTTCTCCCTAACTCCTGCCACATCAGCGTCACATCAGCACCAAAATTTATCCCCAGTTTTTAGCCAACTTTTAGCCAACCTCTGCAATGGTTTCTCCCTTATTTCTCCCTTATTTCTCCCTAACTCAACATTTCATTTTTACATCATCACTAATTTAATTGTTTTATTTTTATATATAATAAAGCTAGCTTATTTAATTTATAAGATCAAACAAATAATAGTAATTAAGTTCGTTGTATTAAACACGGGTACACATTACAACGAAGAAAATTAAAAAAAAAAAAAAAAGTACACGAATGGAAAAAAAAAATCAAAAAAAAAATTCAAAGAAAAAAAAATTCAAGGGCGGTGGGCGCGGTTTCTATTTGCCCACAATTCTTCGATGATATCGTGTTGTAGTGCTTGATGGGCCTCCTTCTGGTGTATGTCCATGAACGCCTGGAACCGTTCATGTTCGTTGTGCGGCACACCCTGGCGGGCGGACTCGGTTGAGACACCGTGACTCGATGATGCAACACTTGGGTCGTTGGTGACGTCGAGGACGCCTTCGTGTTCATCATCGATGATCATGTTATGCATGATGATGCATGCATACATGATATCGGCAATATCTCCCTGGTAGAAAAAGCGCGTCGGGCCCTTTACCAGTGCAAATCGCGATTGGAGCACCCCAAATGCCCTCTCCACATCCTTGCGCGCAGACTCTTGCCGATGGGCAAAATACCTTCTTCTATCTCCGAGTGGGCATCTGATCGTCTTCAGAAACACGGGCCATTGCGGATAGATGCCGTCAGCCAGGTAGTACCCCATGTTATGCACATTGCCATTGGCCGTGAATTCAATGGAGGGGCCTAACCCGTTGATCCGCTCGTTGAAAAGGGGCGAGGAATTGAGAACATTTAGGTCGTTGAGACGATGAATCAGAACTCATTTAATAAAGATGGAGAGAAAAAAGAATGAAGTTTGTGGGTGATGAATGCAGGAAGAGGATGAAATATTTATAGGGGTGGAAATTAGAATATGACCGTTGAGGAAAAAAAATAAAAAAAAATTGATCATCGCCGGATTATCGCCGAACAGCTCCCCACAGTGGCCGGCGATGATCCGGCGATAGCCCGGCGTTAAAACGCCGTTTAGCGTAATTTCGGTAGGAATTTCGCCGGATTATCGCCGAACTCCTCCCAATGGCCGGCGATAAGTCGGCGATATCCGGCGAAAAATCGCCGGATTTTCGCCGTCGCCATTGGGAGTGCTCTTATTACTCCATGCGTCCACCAATAAATGTCTCATTTGATGTTTTACTATTTTTGGTGATGGGCCTCGTATTCCACAAATTTTATTTCACTCACATTTACATAAAAAAAAATAGAGTATATAAAAGTAGGACTCACCTTCCATTAACATTTTCCACTCATTTTCTACTACATTTCTTAAAATTGGCCTTGTATTGGTGGATTGAGGGAGTACTAGCATAAAAATATGACCCACGTTACACAAATTTTTTCTAACTCATTTTCTATTAAAATTCTTTATACATGTGCTAGATCAAAGTGAGACCGACACGTATTGAGGACGAAGATCGAGTACTTAACTTTCCAGATAAGTGGTAGTACTCCGCCACTGCTGCTTCCTCCCCCACATATGTCTCTTCTTTCTTTATATAGTACTATTTTGATGAATACAAACATTACTACTTAGGTCTAGAGAATAATAAAACAAAATACTCCATCCGTTCCATAGTAATAGGAGCGTTTTTCTATTTCCGTCCGTTCCATAGTAATAGAGTCATTTCTCTTTTTAGTAAAAGTCAACACATTTTTCCACATCTACTTTACTCTCTCTTACTTTTTTATATCTTCATCTCTCTACCTTTTTCATTTTCCACTTTATTCTCTCTTTACTTAATTCACCTAACACAATTTTTTCTAAATTTTCGTGCCGAAAAGTTTTGCCTCCATTACTATGGAATGGAGGGAGTATAAAATTGGAGCTGAAAATTGGACTAGGTGAAACGTTGAGTCATGCCTAGATTTGAGATCCAAGGTGTGAACAAAATAAACAAAATCGCATTGACTCCGGAATGCAACTAGTAAATGACAATTCAATTGTAACAATATTAGTAGGTATGGATTGGTGCAGGCATTCCGGAAATTAAATTGAAAATTGATCACCATCTCAATACATTAACATAAATACCACACCAAGTTGTCAATTCATTTACTCAAAAAATAACGACATCATACGTAAATTTATTTCCACAATTGCTTAGATTAGTTGTGGTGGGTTTTAAATTTTTAATAGGAAGGAAGCCCCATCGAACCAACGTGTGGCTGCTACCAATCCTACTTTTTGATTTTTCTCTCTCTATGAGTATTAGAGTGTGAATAGTGGTAGAGAGCTCTGTATATATATAGATAAAATCCCAATAATAAACTTAACACATAGAGAGCTAGGAGATAGAGAGAGAGATAGAGAGAGGAAATGGGAAGATCAGCTTGCTGCTCAAAAGTGGGATTGAGGAGAGGGCCATGGTCTGCCAAAGAAGACTCTCTTCTCTCCTCTTACATCCAGCAACACGGCGAAGGCCAATGGCGCTCTCTCCCCAAAAAAGCCGGTATTGCATCTATTCTATGACATACTCTCTCTATTAGATTGTATAAATATAATTAATTAATTAATTAATTGAAACAGAGCTGCTGAGATGTGGAAAGAGCTGCAGATTGAGATGGATGAACTATCTACGGCCAGGGATCAAGCGGGGCAACATAACCGAAGACGAAGAGGATCTGATCGTGCGGCTGCACCGCCTCCTCGGGAATCGATGGTCCCTCATCGCCGGCAGATTGCCAGGTCGAACCGACAATGAGATTAAAAACTACTGGAACACTCATCTCTTCAAAAAACTCAATTCCGACTCCAAACCACCACCGCCACCACCCTCCGCCGCCGCAGCTAAGAAAAAGAAGCCAGCTAAGAAGACCGCCGCCGCGCCGCCGCCGCCGGAGATCGAAACATCCAAAGTGTTCTCGCCGAAGCCTACTAGGATTTCCCCTGCTTTTCCGAGGAACGAGAGCTACGACAGCTTGGGAAGCAGCAGATCGTCGAGCAGCGAGGTCGTGGCGGCTTCGCCGGCCGCCGTGCCGGAGATGGAGCTGTATCATTTCTCCGATTCGTTCGGCGGAGAGATGTGGGAGCAGGTGTATGCTGAGTATATGCAGCTTCTTTAATTAATTAATTAATTAATTAATTAGTTAATTAGTAGTAGTAATTAATTAAATAAATAAGTGGATGGAAGTGGCTGCTTTTATTGTTTTATTATTGTCTTTTTATGTCTGCGCCTCATCATTATTATTTCTAATTATTGCTACTACTATTTCTGCTTACTTTTCCTCCTCTAAATCTTTTCTTCCTTTGTTTTCATAAATTTAGTGCTTAGATTTGCAAATTGAAGTGGACGTTAAAAGGAGACTTTTCAAACATTGAACATACCCGCCAATTGAAATAAGTACTTATTTTTAACAACTAATTATCGAAAAAATAATGAAATTTAGTTATATTATACTGTACTCATGTAACTTTGAAATGAAATGGAAAAATCATGAAACTTAGAATTCGATCACAACTATCCCATGACAAAAAAAAAGTACTTCGAAAATGAAATGAAAAAATTATGAAAATTGAATTCAATCACAAGTATCCCATGACAAAAAAATCAGTTCGTTTGATTGTATATATTGTTGATTTTTTGTTGTCGTTTTTATTCACTATTGACGTCGGTGCTTGATTTTCTCAACACTAAAAAAAATTGGTTGCAATGTAAAAGTAGCAGGACGGACAAGAATTTGACTAAAAACTGGTTGTTCCAGCGAGATTTGCGTAGGCTTAGAAGGGGGTGTTCAGTTTACAAGATTGTATCCAGATTAAATTTGTAATGTGTTTAATTCATGAGATTCAACCCCACAATTCAGTTATAGGTGAATAATCATGAGATAATTAATTATAGCTAACTCCCTATCACTAAAATAATCTCATAATTTAATCGTAAATTATATCTTCTTATTATTTTATTTTAAAAATTGAATACCAACTTATTATATAGTTTGATTTCATATGTTATGACAGGACATTATATTACAATTTTCATTGCTTTATGTCTGTGTCAAAGGTTGGCATAGTTATCACGTGATACATTTCCCTCGAAAAGGAAAGTGAGTATTTAAATAGAACAAGTGGATAGAAATCCATTGAGATCTCAACACCACCTTTTTTGATGGCTTTGTTTACGTTTTTCAATTCATCGGATATTCAACTCATCATATTTCCGGAAGCCATCATTAATTGTTAACCAAATTAATCCCTTCCAGCTATTTTTACTGCATGATAAATTGCTTGATTAGTAGTATAAAATTAGTGTGCCAGGTGCCACTATAACAAAAAAATAGGTACTCCCTTTTGTGCCTATGAAATAAATGTTCCATATAGCTTGTCATAAATTTATATAAATATAATGGGTGTTACATTTCTACTTATATACGTATGTAATAAAATATAAATAAAATTAGCTAGTAAACGTGTGATATTCACTTACCCAAATAGGTTTGACATTTTTTTACCATACGTTCCCATTCTACCTAAAAGAATATTAGACCTTTCGAAAGATGTGATTTCATTATTGTTTGCAATTGCATCTTATCATGAAATAAATGCATTATGATCACACTCTTAAATGATGAATAGTGTTTTTCAATGCTAGAAACTTCTACCATAGCTTCAAATTTTGATTATCCAACCTAATTTCAATCTGGAAACTTTTTGCCTACAACTTAATTAATACGCAATAATAGCTAGTATCCTAGTTTCAACTTTGAAACTTCTATCCTCAACTTTGAAATTTCTATCCTATCACTTTATTTAAAGTTCTACTCCCTCCGTCCCATAAAGATAGTCTCACTTTGATCCGGCACGAGTTTTAAGAAATGTAATGAAAAATGAGTTGAAAAAATTGAGGGATATGGGTCCTACTTTTAAAGTTTAGTTTTATAATAAAATGTGAGTATGAATGAGTTGGTGGAATATGAGGTCCACTACCAAAAATGATAAAAGTGAAATGGGACAAACTTTGTGGGACGAAGGGAGTATTATTGTGTGAATGCGATTGATGTCCTACTTAAAAGGTTTTGTGCATTATTGGTGTACGATTATGTCAACCATGTTTCTAAGGTTTAATAATGCATCATCTTATGCATTTTCTATAATCAATACGAATTAATCCCATAAAATTAGGATGTGTAAATAATATAAATGATATAATTACATACTCCATATTACAGAATAAAATAAAAGGATAATATTAATTTAAATCATAAAATTTAGTCAAATTCTGATTAGTCTCGTAATATTTGAAAATAGAATATTAGTAAATCAGTTCAATTTTTTAGTCTTACAGTGCTCAAAACAAAGTTATTCATTCAAATAAGAATTTTCTTTCTCTATTGTTTTCTTCTTTTCATTCTTATTTTAATAAAATTACGTTGTCTCAAGAGCAACAAAACATTTCGTTTTGTATATAGATGTATCAATTTCCTCGGGAACTTCTTGACGTAATATTATAATTTAAAATATTATAGGATTGGCCTGAATTTGATCAAATTTCACAATTTAAACGGTTATAATCTTTAAAATAAATTTTTCGTATCCATAAAAACTAAGTCAAAATGAGATAAATTTTCCGGTTGCAAGTTGATAAAATATCAATAATACTTACTCCTTCAGTCGCACCGAAAATGACTCACTTTCCTTTTTAATTTGTCTCACCCAAGATGACTTATTACTAAAAATAGAATCTCATTTATCTCTACTTTATTCACACTCTCTTACTTTATTCTCTCCATCTAACACATAAAATAAAACTGTATAAAATTTCATACCGCCCAAGGAATTGAAGGAAAGGGTCATCTTCTTTGGGACGGAGGGAGTATTCATTAGATTTACATGGGGAATGAATGCATTGATAGAATACGTGGGGGAGTAATAGTTTTCTCAATAAAAGAAGTCCATTAAACTAGAACGTACTAGTGCGTTACCAGAAATATAATTTACACCAAACTCTTAAGTCTTAATGACAGAGTATACAACTCATTTATCATAGAGTTATCTATCTTCCCTACCAAGGGCCCCTAAAACTTGTAAATTGATCTTATTCATATTCGTTCATTTGCAAATATATGGCCAACGTTAGCTCTTATATTGTTGTAATAGTAAAAAAGGGGTCTCTGATGATTGTGGAGTATCTTGCTATTTTTCTATTAACTATTCTTTGAAACTTCAAAGAATTACTATTGCACTGCAATAATCAGAGAGTACTAGTTCTTAACAAAGCTCACCTACTTCTCAATAACTTAATAACTTTTAATATATGTTAATGAAATAGTGCTATAGAATCTCTTTGATATTTGGTTAACTGCTTGATTAGCAAATTTACTCGCATATATTTATATGCTCTCAGAAGACTAATGCTAGATTTCTATTGGCCACTTGCGGAATGTCCAGGCTTTTACTCTAGTTGTGGTAATTTGAACCTGTCGACCTATTTTTAGGTTGATCTTCAATAGTTTAAGTTTGTATAGTATGTCTTTGTCTACTCTATTTGTAGTTCAATTTCACTGTGGCCATGGGTGTTTTATAATCTGTAGCAAACGCAATACTAAAGTTCAGAAATTTGTTGAACAAATAAAGTTTAGTAACTACCTTCTATTTAATGTACTAGAACTTATTTGGGGAACTAATCATGGGCCTACGAAAATGGGCTACAAAATTAAAGGTAAAAATAGATGGACGCCCATTGAAATATTGTGGTGCCACCATAAACTTTTATCTTTCCTCTATCTATTTTAAAGAACATCTCTCCTATTTCTTATTTAACATGTTTTTTTTCTTTTTATTTTATTTTGTTTGTTTTTTCGTTTAGTGTTTTCTTTCTGACATTTTCACAAAAAATTTTCCTGGTTGACACACAAAAAACACTATAATTAATCTATGTTAAACTAGAAATGTTTCGCTCGGAATGAGAAGGTAAATGACAATTAATATATTAATCACAAATGAAAAGCTTTTCATTTGTGCACAGAAAATGTAAATGAAATCGGATTATCAATTAATATTTGATCATCGCAAATGAAAAGCTTTCATATGTGTAACTTATATACTATGTATATAGGAAATGCTTCATATCAGAATTATCTTAAAATAGAACTTCAGAACTTATTAGTTGGCGATATAAAATATATCATTTGGCTGCACGAAACATATAAGTTACTCCAACCGACATATTTCGTGTCACCAATTTACGTATTTTGAGCTTCAACTAATAAGTTTTCAAATTTTTAATTAAAACCATTCCCTATATATTTATATTTGAAATTAATTAATATTTATTAGTATATGGAACTACAATTACTTCTAGAAATACGAGAGATAAAATCATAAAATTCTTATATTTCCACGTGTGATCAAGATTGTTGTGGGTTACTTATTGTGTTATGGTATATAAATTTAAATGGGATTATATGCTATGCAAATGTAGATACGGAGATACAAACAATGATTAGGTGGCCTATATATTGCATCCTTCCTTTAATTAATTATGAAAATATAAACTTTTACGGCCTTCACAACAAACCGGGATTTCGGATTTAGTGGGAACACCACTCTAAACACCCAATAATGAATTTCATGTCTCCCAAGGATAATTTCAAAGGTCGGCCACTTCTATAATTATTGTTAACGGTTTAACACACTGGTAAATTTCTTGGTTATATAATATCGATACAAAAATATAAGGGGTTCTAATATACAAAAACTTGATATTGATTAAAATAATCTAATTATAAAAATTTAAATTAAAAAACCACTTTTTTTTAAAAAAATAGTTTTAATTCTTAATATTCATATATGAATAGTTGAATACTCTCGTTGCCTACTTTAATTTCCTTTCGCCTCTTCATCACATTCTCATCTTTTATCTTCAAATTCTCTACAATTAATTAATACAAGCTCAAACCAATCACTAAACTTAAATAAATGAATAAAATGACACTCCAAGTTTTGAATTTTATAAAATTATGAAAGTAAAAGTATCAGTAACAATTTGTAATATATTACCCCATAACCAAATTAAACTATATATAAAACACAAAATAAATAATCTTAAGCATATATTAAACGAGATTAGTGCTCACTACTAACAAATAATGCTTGTAAAAAATATGTAGCATGTCATTTATCTAAACCTATATATATTAAGATTAGAATTTATAAATTTGTGCGTTTTAAGGATTTAGTTGGCGTATATGTGTGTACAATGTATATGGAAGTGGAAATGCAGTTTTTTTTTCTTTTTTCTTTTTGGTTTAACCACAGGCGTAGCAAACCCGTCTTTTGGTGAATTCAACTAATCCTGCTCGACTGTCCTTGCGGATTAAGGCCGAAAGTCTTCAACGGATGACGGAGTTTGAACCCGTGACCTCAAGATCACCACAGTTCTGCACTGCCAACTGCGCTGCGACCCACTGATAAACTACGATCTTAATCAAAGAAGTGATAAAGAAAATATTTCCCTAGAAGAATTTATCATCCAACAAATTCTTTTAGTTGCATTTATGACCTTGAAAACCGTGCAAGTAAGGTGAATTAATGATTAAAGCTAAAGGCCTAGGGATAAAAATCATTAATCAAAACATGGCAGATTAAATTTATCTATATAGTTTTCAATTTGTTGGATCATATACGTTCCGTAGGCTTCTCTTTTGCAAGCTATTGTATACAAAGCTAGCTGATTACATACTATACTAAACATCAAAGTAAGAATAGTTTAGTACTAATAACCAAACTATATAACTAATTTAAAATAAAAAATGACATGGGAACAAAGTAGAAAACGAAACAAAGAAGAAAAGTAGGCATTATTTGAGGGTGCATGAGCTTTAATGTCGGTTACTTTTGCAAACGAATTCTACATAACAATGCATAGAAACAACATTAAAGTGGCTCGATAATGAAAGCTCACTCAAAGGAAAAGCAAAAGCAAGCCATTCTTCTTTGACTGCTTAACCACACTTGTACAAAAATTGCATATGTCATAGGAGTATATATATATGTATGCAAATGCAACTTGATTAGCAATCATTAATCACAATTAAACTTTTTGCTTTCACACCGTGACAGTGAGTATTCATATATTAATTCCTCCCTTTCCATGCTTTACCCTGCCATCTCTAAAAAACCCTAACCCCATACCCAAGATTTCCCTCCTTTTCCCCACTTTATTCAAACTACCCTCCAAATAAATATCAGCCCCTATTGCAATATCAAAATCAAGAAATGGGTAACTGCCTGTTCGGCGGTATGGGAGACGGCGTCGGTGGCGGCGAAGTCATCAAAGTGACCAACGCAAACGGGGGCGTGATGGAGTTCCACGCCCCCGTCACGGTGGAATCCATCACCGACGAGTTCCCCGGCCACGCCATATTCCGGAGCCAGGACCTCTTCTGGAAGCCGCTCCCCCACAGCGACGTCCTCGCTGCGGGGGAGTCATACCACCTCCTGCCGCTGCTTGAGAGCAGCGGCAGCGGCGGGAGGAAGGCACGGGTGGGGCACGTGAGGTCCAACAGCGCGCCGCCGCAGCAGGTGGGGTCGGCGCAGTACAGGATGTCGGTGGACAGCAGGGGGTTGGGGAAGAGGACGGCGGAGGAGGCAGGGGCAGCGGCGCGGGGGTTTTGGAAGGTGAAGCTGGTGATCAGCACGGAGCAGCTGCTGGAGATACTGGCGGAGGAAGGGAAGACGGAGGAGCTGATCGAAAGCGTTAGGACAGTCGCAAAGTGTGGGAGTGGGTTGGGAGGATTTTCCGACCATTGGAGCCTTTCCAGTAGCAAGAGGAGCAGGAATGCAGCTTCTTCCAATAACGATAGCAGCTTGGTAGAGTTTTAAAATTGTCTTCTTTTTCTTTTCATAAGTTTTTTTCTTAATTTTGTTACATATAGTAATTTTTTTTCTCTCGTTCTGTATATCTTCTACCTTTCCAATTCTATGTTTCCACTATCCATTACCTTAGTTCTGTCATGTTACTTTTCATTTTTAACCATTCAGAAGGTAACTAAACCTATTAAAATTTAAAATCTAGTATATAATAAACTACAGGTTAACCGAACTGTGCTCACTACTTTTGAGTTTTCACCCACTCATGTACAAAGGACCATAATTGTTGTAAGGTTACATAATTAAAGGTTGGTGAGATATGTTGTACATTAAAATGGCAGCCATTACTAATATCTTAGCAGATGAAAGGTTGAGCTCTAGTGAATACGAAAACTCCACCACCTCCAACGGCACGGCCCAAAAGCATATTTCTATCTAAATATGACAGGTAGTACAGTCCACCAACAGATCGACTGCATATCATATCTGTATTAGCTAAACCATCAACTATCTGGGGTTATTATACTCAGATTAGGACAACATACCTCTGAGAACTCGGCCTGACAGGAAATTGAGCTTTGAAAGATCTAATAAACTGCAGGATCTAGAAACAAGATATGATTTGTTATTCAACTATTGCCTTAAACTTGTTCTACGACAAATACTTGGTGCTCACATTGTTTATTGACTTCAAGTGCATAAGCTATAAACTAATTTCTCACCCACCCTGATGGCCGTGTCAGAACAGGACCGTACATTATTTCATGACAAAAGTTACTGAAGAGACAAACTTAATGTTGTGGAGGATTCTTTTTGACAAAATGATTTTAGAAGAAAAGATGCTTAATAACATCAAACTAATCACTGGTATTGATTCTGGAAACTAACCATCATAATCAACTTTGTGCAAAAGTAAAAATTGACCGGGGTAGTATCAAGCCATGTGTTTAGTTTTTACCTGCAAACTCAAAAATGACCGGGGTAGTATCGCTGGAGCTAGTAGAGCTTGCAACTCTTCACCAATTTTTATGTTTTGAACAGCTATCTGTTAAACATAAAGGAATGAATCAAACATACCTCACACTTTGATATATGCAGAAATGGTGACTCAGTTAAATGCTTAAAGTGTTGCAAAAGGAATGGTCAGATTTGCAATTGAAAGTATGGAGCTATGTACACCACATGATCAGATACATACCTCTTCAAACTCAAGATAGATATTTCGAACAGAGACCGTGGAAAATTTTGCAGACACGATCAGAGTTGCACCTTCATGCTCCTGCACCAAGAAATATATGCATAGGCCTTCTTAAATTACAGTTTTAAGAGTATGACACTACATAATATCCAGCAAAGATAGTGTGTTTAAGATTTATTAAATCACATAAGGAGTCAAGGAGGTAACAAATTTTCTTGGTTTACCCAATAAAGATAGTGTCTTTAAGATTTAATTCCTGCTCAAAAAGTAATGGGGCTTTCCTGATAGAGATAAATATTCTATAGTGAATCATTAGAGATTGAACATCCCAAGTGCATGCTGCTTATAGCAGATTTGTCGGAGGAATCCTACCCTTACAAGGATAACCAAACATATAAATGTCTAATCAACTTGGTAAGTCAAGTAAAATGGCACTAATAACTAATAGTAATAAGTAGCAAACAGTAGTAAGCATTCTTGCGAACAAAGTCATCAGCAGCTTAAACATCAGGCTTCAACTGGCATCAGTGATAAAAACTGTACCATCTTAACTGTACCACAGGTAACAATAACAGCACAGGACTCTGATAATTTACATAGTAACGTCTACAAGAGAGACTACGAATATTATGGAATATATTAACAATCTTAACCAACATATAACAGAGAGACTGAGAGACTTCAACCAAGATTTTGATTGGAAACCAGAGGATTAATTTTTTATAATATTCACGAAGAGGATCTTATTATATGGATATGGAAGAATATTCAGGAGCCAACTACACGACAGAGTAACTAGGTATCAACAGAATGATGCAAAAAAAGTGCCAGAATTTAAGAACAAATGACAATCAAAACTATTCTTTGAGGCCTTGAAAGAGCTTATGATAGAGTGAATGAGATTTACTAACTGGATACGTACTTATTTCAGCTTAAAGGCAAACCATAGAAAAGAAACGGCCAACTAGAAAACTTTTGCAAATGGGGATAGCTGAGTGTATGACATATACAGCATGATAAGAACATTCTCAAGATAAAAAGAGAGTATAATAAAATTAATAAGTAGAAGCACCTCCAACAGATTAGGTATGCTCCATCTTACAATATTCCGGACTACACCTTCCCTGGATTGATCATTGCACTCAAACTTTTGATATATTTGATCAACCTGCCGACGAAAGCAGCTGATATTCAACATAAAGATCAGGAGACATACAAATGAGCATAAGCATAACTAGGTACTACCTCAAAGAAAGGGAGAGTTTCGGCAGACTGAAAGAGAATGACAACATCAGAGGCGGACGTGTACTGCAAGCGCCATGTGCCATCCAACAAACTCAACTGAATCGGCTCCCCTGCATCAAAACTTTCAACATTCACCTGCCAGAATACACCACATTCGATTAATTAGGCATAATTATGCATATGTAGCATCCATGAGCGAGAAGGTATATAACCCCTAAAATGTAAGTGCAAACAACAAACCAGAGCTTCCTCGATGGCGGAGCGTTGAAGGGGCGTAGCAGTTAGGCCGCGATTGGTGTCGGTAACAGCTCGCAGCAGTTCGATCTTTCGATTCTCGACTTCAATTTCAGATTCCTGGCCACAACTACTCCGACTAAGACGAGTGACTAAGCGAAGAAATAGTGTAACCGTAACAGAACAGGCGATGCTGAAGGAGAATTAAGGAGATACCGTGGTAACGGCGGCGGCGGCGGAGAAACGCAATCGAGAAGGAATTCTGAGCCTTTGTGAAGCCGCCGGTGAGAATTTTGGGTTGAAGGAAATGAGAGGCCGGGAGAATTGGACAGTTGAAGTTGCGGCATCCATTTGAGATGACAGTTGAATAACTATGATAACTAGCTTTTAAATGCTACTCCTAATACTTAAATAAATATTTGTATCTTGAAGAAGATGAAAAACATGACATATGATTATTAGATGAGGAGTAGTAGTATTTTTTTCAATTGAATATATACTTATGAAATTATGTATTGTATGTTGATTTAGTTTTATAATTAACATACATTTGATAAATTAAGAAGAAAACTTAATCTTGTCGAAATTTTTTAGGTAAGTGAAGTGCATAATTTTATTATTAATAATAATTGTGATTGCTTTTATAAAATTGATTGTACTAAATTTGTAGCATTGCATATAAAAGAATCTTATAAATATATGAAAATCGATTGTGCAATAATATCTAAAATAGCCGATTTTATATCTACCTTTTCTAAAAAGAAGTCATTGCTAGGTCTCTCTCTCCTTCTAAGGTCATCCACAAAGCTATATCTTATTCATCTCTTAACCTTCTTATCTCTTCACTATTCATGGGTCTCATTGTACTTTTCACCCCATCTCTTAATTAAGTGACAACACATGCATCCATCTATCTCTTAACAATCTCATCTCTTAACTATTCATTCAATTTCATTTTTTATTTTTTATTTTCAACAAATCTAATTAATAAAAACACACTTTATTAAATAAAATAAAATCACAATTTAAAATCCTAAATAAAATAGAAAAAAACACATTTCATGTGTGGGAATGATTTGATATTTACAGAAGTGATTGGGGGATTAAAAAAAATAGAAAAAAAATTAAAAAAATCGAATATAACGGCTATAAACGGCTAGTATATTTTTGTGAATTATTTTTTAAATTTTCGAATTTTCTTGAATTTTAAAAAAAAACAAAAAAAAAGCATTTTCAACGGATATATACGACGCCCATTCGCGGACCGGCGAGTGGGCGTCACGCATGAACTACAGCACACCACGTCGCCAAGGCGCTTGGCGAGCTGTCTCAGAGACGGCTCCTCCGGGCGAGACACGCGACGAGATGCACTCCGCATCGCCGTCTCTTATCCGGCTCGTCTCTCCGAGACGAGATGGAGACAGCAGCACGATGCGCGGTGGATGCTCTAATGTTCTAGTGACATTCTTCCCTTTTTTTTCCCATTCTATAATTCTATAATTACTCGTTTTCCTTCCCATTTAATTTCCTCCCAAATCCTCATTATTGATTTTCCAATTTTGCTCTTTTATCTTCTACTATTAATACTACTCCTACTTGTATATTGCCTACACAATGGCAATACAAATACAATCCACAGCTTCTTGCATGCCACCACCCAGTTAATTCTGATTAGGATCTATTTCAACTAAGTATCGCCTGGATCAACAAATTTAAAAAAATTATTATCGAGTGATGAAAGTACAAAGGATCTCCTAAAATAGGCGCACAAAGCCATTTATAAGGCTCAGTACATGTGGGAGAATTGTAAATGGCCACCAAAATTTACGACAATGTTCATAATATTCAGTTGACCCGATACTCATGCATCAGTGATACCGAAGACACTTTCACTTTGAGTCAACCGGGTAATAACTGCTCGATAAGTCAAAAGACGGCAAAAAGAGAATGTCACAACCAAGGCAATCGGTAGAATTGATGATTCTATTACAATAGGACGTTTTTAGAAATTTAATTAATTTTAAATTTTAATCATATACGTACAACAATTTTTAAAATTTAATCATTTAATGCATCCCATTTGAATTTCAAATGGAGTAGACTAACTTTCATCGAGAAATGCAAAAAACTTTAATCTTAAACGAGAAATTCAAAATTTCATAAACATGTCTACCACGAACCAAGAAATCCGATGCTTAATTTGCAGAAGCAGCTGTATATATTGAACTAGTAATAATAGTAGTATACATTAATCAAAACAAGAGAGAAGATGATGAAGATTCAAGAACAAACAGGGCAGAGCACCAATCCATTCTCATTACAATCACCACATTTAACCACCACACTCCTCACCCCAATCCCACACCCTTCCTTCACCATCTTACAGCTCCCATGGCAAGCCGAGCACGGGAAGAATCCAGCGCCGCCGCACCCCTCACACACGCACGCGCCTCCCAATTTCGGAAGCCCCTGCACCAGAGCAGCTATGGACCCCTCATCCACAATCCCAATCACCTCCTCCGCGCCACCGACGTACCTCCCCTCCACAAACAGCCGCGGAGGAATGCAGTGATCCGCGGCCTTCCCCTTCACCAGCTCCCTCAGCTCATCCCTGAAACCCCTGTGCATCGAGATGTCCCTCTCGCACACCGGGATCCCCAGCCCCCTGATCGCGGACCTCACCGCCTCGCAGTCCTCGAACGTCTTCCTCACGCCGCGCAGGCTGGTGGTGTAGAGCACCACGCGCTTCTCCCCCCTCGGCGGGCAGATTTTTTCGAATTTTTCGAGGAAATTGTTGAGATTTAGGGGCGGATTTGGGACATTAGGGTTGGCGTTTTCGTCGAGGTCGGACATGAGGTCCCAGGCGTCGATGGTCTCCGGCGGGAGGGGGTCGGCGGGGGGAGGATCGAGGGTGTTGAGGAGGCCGTAGGTGGTGGAGGTGAGGGAGACGAAGTGGTGGCTGAAGCCGCCGATTTTGGGGAATTCGTCGTCGTGGGTGAGGAGATTCGAGGAAACGCAGCCCATTGTGTTGGTGTGATTGTTAATGAGAATTTGAGATTGAAATTGTTGAGAGGATTTATTTGAAAAGGGATGATTTGAGTGTGATAAATGCGGTGGAGATTTTTAGCGCCCAAACTCTTTACTTTATTTTGAATATAAACAGTAACATGAATACTAGTCTACTACAGTACTACTGTGAAGAGCCTTTTTCTGTTTAATTTCTTTCTCGTGCTTGCCAATGGCTTTAATTATCAATAATAATACAACCTAATCTTTAAATTAATATAGGGATGGTACTTATTTCTCTATTCCATGTGCATAATTTGCAAAATTAATATAGGGATGGTACTTATTTCTCTATTCCATGTGCATAATTTGCAATTTGCTCGAGGTTATCTTTTTCTTCGTCATCTTTGTTTCAATGTAGAGTTGGTCGGCTTTTTAGTATTGGATGTCTGAGGTGTGTTTTGTGTGTTTCAAAGTCACAAATCCTTTGCCAAATTTTAACAAACTTGAATGGCTTTTAGTTATCTTTTCATAGATGTACATAGTGAATTTAAGATATATGCTAACTTTACTTATTACTGTTTCTTATCATTGATGTGGATTTGCAAAACTTTGGATTTCCGGATTCACTCGGTCACAAAATTAGAGACTGAATTTTTTAAATGTACACAATAGAGTGACTTTTGGCATATTAACTTGTATGATACAACAACTCTCTCCAGTGAGTTTTTTTCTTTATTGATTTCCAACAATCGGATCTTGAATCATATACCTATTTCGTTTTCTCAAGGGTGTACGGGTGTACGTTGGAGACATGTGCATCTTAGATATGTTAGAGAATCGAATCGTAATGTTGGATTTATTCACCGCTTGGGTATGGATGTAGGGGACATATGCATCTTGGGAAGTGGGTGATTGAACATAACTTAGAGTGACGCTTCTAAACGATATATGGTATATTTGCAATAAAAGATCTCATTTACTAATTTTCAACTTTGGACAAATGGACACACTAATTCATTACATTAAATTGATTGAAAATAAAGGATATGGAACTCCGTCCACTTCTATCTCCATTAATTAGAGATCAATCACAAATAGTTTCCCCTCCAATAAAACCCCAATTATCTTTCCATGCTTTGAGCATAGCAAACACAACATTCTCATCTCCAAACGCACCTAAAGTTGATTTATATTCAACAATAAGAGAACCCTTCCACAGTTCCACTTCATCAATGGTAAAAGTAATTCAACATTCAACCCAAGAATCATCTCGAAATTTTTTTTCGTATTTATTAATTAAAAATAAATAAAATACAAAAAAATTAAACAATGCGACTCCGATTGGCTACGAATGGCGCATGCACACGACGACACATGGAGTCAGTGGCCCCACATATAAGTATGTATCTACATAAATTTATGTAGTCTAGTTTCAGTCCAAGTGCTCTAGGAATAACTTGTAGAATCATTTGAATCAAAGGGATAATTTCCACATTCCAAGTCCAAGAAATTATTTTCAACAACCTAACTTTAGATGATCACATCTCCTTCGCTTAAGCACCAATTCAATTGATTACAATTGGAAAATAAACCTTGTAACATCTAGTTTCTATGTCAAACTCTTGAACTCAAAAAGGACTACCGAGTCAGACTCGGTGAATTTTTTAAAACAATTGGAAAATAAACCTTGTAACATCTAGTAATTCGAGAGGTCTCATATTTTTCAGAATTTTCAGTTCAAGTGTCCATCTTTTGGGTGGCATATCTTCCTCATTTGAACTCGGATTTGATTGAATCCAATTGGCGAATAAAATTTCACTTTCTACTTCAAATATTGACCCTACGAGCCTGCATTGGAGCTCTGAGTAAGAAGATATGCTTCCTTGAAAACAACACTTGATAAGCCAAAAATCTGAAAAAATCCTCTCTAAATTTTAGTAGTCCAACAACCCGTCTTCGAAGAGCCATAACTTCTTCGTTTGAACTCCATTTCAACTGATTAAATCAGATGACGAACCCGATCTAATTTCTAATACGACCTCTTGAGCCCCATCGGAGCTCAGCGCCAGATTTTGTGGTCGTTCGTCCTTACACTAGCTAGCTAGGCACTTGTGATAATTGTTCTTGGTATAATTCGTTATGATGATTAAAAATGCTTCCCATAGTATAATATACAGAATTTTCTTAATAATAACAATAGTTGTATTGAAAAAGATTTTAATATATTTTCAAATAAAAATTTAGAGAAATTAGAGGAAGATGCATAGAAAATAAATATAATAATAGTAATAAAATAAAATGTACAAAATTAATTACGTATTTAGTTACGTGGTAATAATAAGGAGGCATGCATGTGATGTTATACGTGTAACTAAATTACAAGATTGAGGATTTATTTGCAGGGATGAGTTAAAATGACAATACCTCTTAAAATAACACCATACCATCATTCATAGCCAATCATCTGTACATGTGGACGAATAATCAGCTGCCATGTGGCAATCATAAAAAATGCTCAAGGGTAAATTTTCTCGGCCAGCAATATTCAATAGACTAGACAGCAATTTACAACAATTTTTTCTCGGCCAGCAATATGCAATACGCTAGACAACAATCTAGATTGTTGTCTAGCGTTTATACTATTGGTGTGTAGCGTTTATAATATTGCTGGATACATGGTGTCACAGTGTCACTTTAAAAGGTGTTGTCATTTTAACAATAACCTTTATTTGCATTATGGATTATTTGACCTCTGTCCCTTAATTTTTAATTCGAAACCAAATCGATCAATAGATTCACCTCAGATTACTTTGTGATGATATGTTCAAAGAATAACTTTCACTATGATGCATAAAATTTGATACACAAAGATGAGCAATTGATTGTAATTAAATTTGTAAAGCAGCTATGATTGGTGACAAGATTTTTTGTACTAGTACTAGTTGGTCCATTCGCCATAGCAATAACCTGAATCGGCCATTTCGTTGTCAAGTTTGGTGTTATTAATATAGTTTGCATCCGGTCACTGTTGATGGACCGATTGATGCCACTTATCAAGTTAGCATCACTACACATGGACTATGTCTACCTATATATATTTGTGAAATAATTGCATAAATTAATATTCTCTTCATCCCACAAGTAGTCTATAGACTATAGTGTATTTATTGGGTTTCCCATTATTACTTATAATTAAGTAGCTTATTTTGAATATATAAAAAATTAGTTAACTTTAATGGACTTCTATCACTTTACACAAAATACAAATTTTGTATTTACATGCTCAACTCGTATTTTATATAGTAATTTGATCTCATATTGATATATGCATACCACCTCTCAGTTGGAACAACTAATTAATAGTACAAATCCTAATTGTAATCGTATATTTAATTTTAATTCATTTATTCTACCAAACAATAGATTACATGTTACAAATGTTTAGTTTATTCTACCAAAGATGATGCTGATATCGTATAATTTAAATAGAAAAAACATTACTCCGTACAATTAAATCTGTCACAACTCGTGTACCAACCGACGCTAATTAGCGGTAATATTTTTGTATAACTACTGGAAAATTCTAGAGACAATTAGCGTCTCCCTATCACTTTTTTCATGCGACATTAATTGTTAAAATTAATTGATAATTATGAAAATTGTGATCGAAAATCGTTAGAACTGGAACTGATAGAGAAACAAAACAAGGAGAGTGAACTATGCAATTCTGTGAGGTGCGGAATAATTCAATTGTCTGCATTTAATTGTGGAACTAAAAATGCACACCCTTATAAATGCAGATTAAAAAAAAGTCAATCTCACTCGTTATCAGTAACTTCACTTGTTGACTTTCTGCAATTTACATAGAAAATAATTGGGCGTATGTAGCAGGTATATACAGCTTAATAAATTACCTTTAAATTTGAATGGGTGAAACTGAAATCTCATATACATATATGTGTCAATATTTATATTATAATATCTCGACAGTAGTATTTGAGGTTGGCATTTCAAGTGGTAATGGGAGAGTCATGTGGCTCAGAAATTCAGTCATGCAATAAATGAAAGTGGTTTACATGGCATCTTCCCTCTTTATGAAATTTTTTCTACACCTCATTAATTATGGTTAGGCCTACACCACCATCCAATTAAATCATAAAATCGAAAAGAAAAGACGTAGAAATCTATGAAATATCTAATTGATTAGCATCGTGGTGTTTGTCTTAATTTAATTTATCGTAATGATAAGCATGCATGTGTTAAAGAATTGTTTCCAAATATTCAAGAAAACTTAATTCGATGTTGATCATGTCTTAATTTTAACATGTGTCCATTTATAGACGACCGTACCACCATATTAATTACTTTATTTGTCTCCAATATAATACTACTTACTAGTACTACCTTCGCAATTAAAAGTCATACTTACGTTTTCTTAATTTTAGACAATTGCAATTTATATTTTACTACAAAATCATTACCCTCACATTCCATTATACACTAATTTACAAAAGTGAGACCCTCATTTTCGCTAAGCACCAAGTCAAAATGGGACAGGATATCGCAGACAGGAGGAAGTATATTTGTATATATATGAGTCGAGGGAAAAATTTTGTTGACTATATAATCGGTAAGACGTTTTCTTTCTAACTAATAAGTTAGGGTTCGAATTGAACTTTCTTTCCGATCGGCAGGTCAGGGTTCGAATCGAGCTTTCTTTCCAATCGATAAGTTGGGATTCGAGTCAACACGATCACAGATTGATTTAAAATAAAATATTAGTATATGTAAGTGCAGGAGGTTCAACCACCACCAACCCTATATTGCTCCTTGCCAGACAGCGGATTGATTTTAATGAAACAATGAATTCACTCATCTGTTACCTGTGTACGCGTTTCATAATTTCTCATTATTTCCCCCTCTTTTTCTCCCTCCTCTTTCCCTCTCCCTCTCTCTCAAATACACAACCATTTCTCTGAAAACAAGACCACTCTCTACCACATCTACCATTCTATTACAAGGCTTCTTTTTCTCCCTTAGAAGATATAGTAACATACAATTGATCTATGTTGATAGAAAAAAAAAATTTGTGTGTGTAAGTTGACAGAGTAGTATAGTGGTTAATGCTTGGGGCTAAAGGTCTTGCAGTCTTTAAAGTTCTGTTTATTTGCCAATAAAAAAAAAAATTGAAAATTTGGAAAATGGTGGCAGCCGTATTTCCCTGCGCCAAAGGGGGAGGCGCCGGCGCAATACACTATGAGGAGGATCGCGCCAAGGAGAGTGTGGCCGGTGATTGCGTTTGGGGCGTCGATAGGGTGTTGGTACGAGCATATTAGCCGCACGGCGTGCCTTGTCCTTAGCAAGAACCATCGTTTATTGGAGTTTCTTACCAAACTTCTCACTAGAAACAGGTTTGCCTATTTTTTTATTTACATCACATTCATATTATTCCCAAATCTATGAATATAGGACCAGCTATTTAACACCAATAATTTAGGAATTATGGGGTTTACCTAGTTTGATTTAGAATACCATGGGGGTCCTATTTTGTCCTTCACAAGTAAACCCCCTAGCTACTTGTGACTTTTAGTAGTAGTACATCAAGACACGGACGATTGCAACTGTTCAAAAATAAATATTGGTAAAGAAACAACCAACTTCTTTATCTTGTGGGTTTGAATTTAATTTCTCATGTATAGTTGGGGGACTTGGCTAAGAATCTAATAATGCATTCATTCTTTCGCCATTTATATTCAAGCAACAAACCTCTCTCCCTCTCTCTCTTTAGGTTTGTAATAAATTGTTTACCTACTATATCTACTATTGGAACACCTCACCATGGTTGTTATATTATTCCTAGTCTATTTACTCATATGGGGGGAAATTGAATAGAATTTTATTTATACCTAAATTTAAAACAAATGTATTGATGGTGAAAATTGACAGGATGAGGACATACTTGATAGAGGGATTTTTCACACACACACACAACGCAGCATGGCATACACTACACAACATCATCTGTGGAAGTGCTGGGAAATTGGAGGGATACTTGGAAGAGGTGAAGAATAGAGTCAAGTGCAACATCACCATTTTTCATGGCAAGGATGATGAGTTGATCCCGATAGAGTGTAGCTACGACATGCAATCGAGGATCCCTCAAGCGCAACTTAAAGTCGTCGAAAACAAAGATCATCTTACCATAGTTGTCGGAAGGCAGAAGGCGTTTGCTCGAGAGCTTGAGGAGATTTGGAAGAACGCAAGTGGCCTCAGTTAGGCCACTTCAAATTTTATTATTTGGAAAAAGATGAAGAAAAAAAGCACATCTTTGGACCATGTGAATTGAGTAGCTGGAAACGACCAAGGGAAAGAAACATGTGTATTTTTAGATTGAGAATTAGGGTCATTGTTAAGTTTTCTGATCCTTTGTTTCTTCTGTATGGTGATGTTTTATTAGCTTTGTATCACCGATTAGTATTTGAGGATTTATTGTGTGGATGACCAAAACACACACAGAGAGTTCCACTACTATTCTAAGCTATTTATTTGATTTCTGTGGCGCCTTCGTTTCCACATTTTTTTGTATATTAAACCATGAATTCATGTGGCTTCCATTTTCTTTTTCATACAAATTAAATCAGGATCACTTTTTATGGTTAAAGTGGCACAACCATATGACATAAGTGAAGTAACAAGCTTATTTTGTCATTTTACTCTGTTATATAAATATGCTTTTTTTCATTTTATCCGCATTATATCAACTTATACTAGTATATGAAAACTAGTACTATTACCGACTTATTTAAATACAATGCTCCTACAAAAAATGTGTATTTTTTCATACACACTTATCTAAAACATTTATTGTAACTTGTGTTGAAAAGGACTGAGCATATTTATAAGAGACTGATAGAGTACACTCACACATATATTATATACTATAATAATAAGTTATTCTACAAATCATATTTAAACTATAAATCATGAATAATGTCACCAGTCCTTAGTATATGAAGATCTATGATGTATCATCCCCTTATTGAATGAATTCATGATTCTGAGCTCAAATCCCAAGTGAATTCATGCATGCTCCATAGCGATTTCATAAACGAACCACAATGAATTTAATGCATGCTCCATGACTACATGCAAATGTATAAAATAAATGATCCACAATGAATTCATATATGCTCCATGATCATGAATTATACAACAAGATGATGAATCAATCATAGATCTTCATGATTCAAGGGTTCTTACATTATATTCTAAATGTTACGGTGCATAACTTATGTAAGCACCACTCTCATTTAGTCATTTTGCGCTATTTACTGTGCTTTGACATTTAGTATGATTTTAATATCTCAAAATTTATTGACATTGTTAAATTTATAAAAATAGTACATTAAAATCAAGTACGGTTTGTTATTTTTATTTATTAAACGAATCGAGTTTTGATTTTTAAGTAATTTGTAGAATTAATGACATCAATCAAAATTCCATTTTTTTCGATTGCACATATATTTTTAACTAAGGCGATTTCAGTATTTTTAACTTCGCTTGAGTATAAAATTTACTGTGCACGTACATACACATAGCCCATAGGTGATTTATTGTGTATGGAAATTAATGGGAGGGTTTGACTTAGTCAGGTAGAGTATTGTTTAGTGATAAAAGATGTAGCTGCCACCACACTGTGGCCATATTAGAAGCAATAAATATTTATGGGAAGTTAAATGCAGGGCAATAATCTCACATTACATGTGAGCCTCTCCCTCACATGAGCTCTACCAATTAATACACGAATTATGAATTTATCAAACAGCCGCTCATCCGTTTTCAGCTGTCCTGTCCCCACCTACACTAATACTATATCCCCCCCATCATTACTCCTCACCATATTATCAATCTTTTCTTCTCCTTCTTTTTTAAATAATCAATATTTGTACTCTAATTAAATGGGTGGGTTGGGGTTTAAACTTTAAACCCACAAATCCAGACCTGAAATTGCTGAATTGATCAACATACATGCAAATGTTAGTAGCATGTATATTGATTTTGTAACAAACAGTAAATGATGTGTACTTTGATTTATAGTATATATTGATAAAATATAAGATTAAATATATGAAAATAAATAAGATAATCAAGTAGCATCATCAATCAATTTTATCACACATAACAAACGGTCATTGGCCTAATTTTGTCATCGTATGGATATGACTCTAATGGTGTTTGTTGGCAATTCTACTTATACTCAATAGCTAACACATATATGATCGAGATGTCAATGCCTTTGGCAGGACAAGTAATCCCTCCATTCCAAACTATTTGACACGTTTTTTATTGGTACGACATTTCAAAAATTGATGTTTAAATTTAATAAAAAAGAGAATAAAATAAAAGAGAAAGATAGAGATAAAAGGTTTTCCACAAAAGAAAAATTATAGCAAGTAAATTTGAGATAATCCAAAATGAAATATGTGGCAAGTAGCTTGAGATTGAGTGAGTACTTTATTTATCTCCAAAAAAAATCTCATTTTGATGTGTCCATCCATCAAAATTAATGTACTTCCTATTTTAGAAAAAATTTCACCCACGTACATTACACTACTATTGTTGTAGGTAGGGCTGTCAATTTTTGGCACGACACGATAATACGACACAAACCCGCACAAAATTAATGGGTAAGTGTCAAAGCTTACTGGGTTCGTGTCCTTATCATGTCGACACGATAACGACACGAAAACTCCGTGTCGTGTTCGTGTTACATGTTAAGAAATAATATTAATATATTAAAATATTATTATTATTTTATTTATTTTAAATATTTAAAATTTTAAAATTTAAATTTAAAATTTAATATTATAAATAATATTTATATATTATAATATTATTATTATAATGTCGTTATTGTGTCGTGTCATATATGTGTTGTTATCGTGTTGTGTTGACCCGAAGTGTTTCATGTCGTTAATGGGTTTGTATCGTGTTCGTGTCTGAGGGTAGTGGGTCGTGTTCGCGTTCGTGCTTAGAGTTTTTTTAACGGGTCATGTTCGTGTTTGTTGTTATCGTGTCGACACGATAACGACACAACACGCACGATTTTGTCACCCCTAGTCGTGGGTTTCACTAACATTTCTATGTGATTATTTTTTTCCTTCTCCTATTTTATTAATTTTAGTGTTTTAGAGGACATAGGGCGTATTGGCATTATCGGATCTCTCTCCAAGCTTATTATCTCTGATCTTTGGAACCTTATTAAGGAGATGGATATCTCAATGGGAGTAGACACTTTGGGTTCAAATACAGTAACCGATCCAACAAAGGTATTGACGGCTCTACTTCAAAATTGCCAATTTGTTGGGTGATTTTCGCATATTTTTATCTGGTTTTTCTTGATTTGGGCCAAAATTGCCGGGTAACTTCAGAAAATTTTGAAACTACAATCAGACCAATAGAAGGAGTACACTGATGATTAAATGTAAAAGGCATATTTATATGGTTTTTGGCTGAGCCGAATGGAGTATATAATTCCGTATGGGTTGGGTTAAGCCCGTTTGGATCTACTCAGACCCAATCCATATCTGTCCGTTATTAACATTGCGACTTCTATATAAACAAGTGGTAAGATTGGTTAAAAAGTTAAATTATAGTACTAGTAATATTTTATAGTTACACTTACAGCCTTACAGGACAAAATACAAATACACCGGAATTGGAAAATTTACTCCCAACTACAAGAGAGGGTGGCCGTGGCATCACTTGATTAATTAAATAAATACATAAGTTAACTCTACAACTAAAACAGACTAACCACCAAAGCATAAACAACACATGCACATGGTTAGTGATTAGTGAATGAACAAAAAAACCCAGAATGCAGAAACAAAAGCACCGGCCCGCTGTTTGTAACGACAAAGGTGAGGCAACCTCGTCAAAACCTCAAAACTGCTGCCTCACCGCAACACCGATGAACTTGTTCCATTCTTTCAGATGAGTTGCATATTCCACTGCAGCTCCAATCAAATGATGCAGCACAAGGGTTTCCATCCTGAGTCTTCATCTCACAGTCTGCTTCATAAACATATACATATGTGGATGTTGTTGAAAATCAGAGGTCAGTCAATAATGTGAGCATAGCAACAGTCATACTCATACCAGGGGGTGTCCCACAGCACAGGCTCCGATCATCAATGTGCTCGACATCCAAACCAATAAGCCAAGACCCAAGAGACACATCTTCATTTGCATATCTGTGAAGTAAGCATCTGCAAGACATACATGTTCTTCACCAAAATGAGGTTCTTCAATGTGCTTATTCAGTTCTACTATAAGATAATCAGTTGTACCGGTTAATAGATATGTAGGTAGCCAGATCTTTGGAGATCGCATAAATTTGCCCTGTTGCGTGTCTAAAATATTTGTTTCCTTCTTCGCCAAATTTCCAGTGTTCTGGTTCGTGGTATTTTACTCCTCTGTAAATATTCGGTGGGATTAGTAAAAATGCTTCAAGATATAGAATCTATTGGATTGAATTAAGTTTCTACCAGTATTGGAATAACAAAAATTTAGTCAAAATCTTCAGCACACTTACTTCTGTGCAAGAACAGGACCAGACTTCATGCAACCAATGTATGTACGAGCTTTTGATTGATGGCGAGACAACAATGAACTTAAAACGCCTGAAAATATAAATAAACGAAGGTAATAAACATCAAATGTCCATATTTGTTCTAATATCTCAGACAGGAGCATGATACACTGACCAAGATTCACATGGACATCATCATCGACTTTAACGTAGAAGTCAGCATTCCACATGGCCACAGCTGTCGAAAAGTAATTTTGTGTTTTTGAGGACAGTTCGTGGTACCCTTCTTCATGATTCTGCGACAAGATGAACACAGATCAAACTGTAACCGTGTAAAGCAGGTAGCACAAGGAGCCAGTAGTTCGAAAATTTTCTTGGCTTCTTTTCCCAATTTAGTGTTCCCTTCGTCTCATTAAAGAGTTGATGGAATTTATTGGACCAAACATATGAAAGGGAATTCTTGACATTACTATAACATTCGCAGAAGGCTTAGAATACCAGTCTCAAGAAGTCCTTGTGCTGTGCTTCTTCGGCATCAATAGCCCTATCCAAAACACTACCACCGGGCATTGCACTGACCAACATGAAATTTACACATTAGCGACGCAACAAAAACTATGTATAGTGAGCTAGAAAAAAGATAGTGTAGAAATCCTAGTTCAAGGACATTTTACCTGTGCCCTATCACAAATCTTATGACTATGCCTTTCTCTTTATCAAGTTTCTTCAGACCATCACCTGGAAAAACACATTAGTAATTGAATCAAAAGAGTGTCTGCATTTACAGTTTAGAGAGCGTAGAACCTTGAGGCATCCATGTTTGCCTTATTGAATCCCTTCGCTTTCTGCTGCTGAATGCAGTAATAATTCCCATAACAAAGATTTTCTTCGAGCTGTCATTTGATGATTCGGCTTCTGGTGCTGCACCTCTTTTGTCAGCCTTAGCCGCCTTTGCAGCTCTTGCTGTGGCAAGTTTAATTTCTAGTGAAGATATGGTTTTGTTTAATGTCCTGAAGGCATAGAGCGACAAAGACAGCATAAGACGATAACTCAAGTGCCAAATATTATGAAACACTGCTCTTTTAGTTTATCTTTAAGACTTACACGAGCATATCGTGAGTTTTTGAAACATGAGAAAGCATATCCCCAGCCATAGATGCATCCAACTACAGACAATGAGAGAGTTTTAACTTGCTCAATTGTCAATTTAACAGAACAAACATAAAACTAGTTAGCAAGCTGTAGGTATCATTATAACTTGCCTTTTTCCAATCCATAGTAGCAAGATGAGTACCAAATTTCCCAGCACTTTTGTCCAGATCAACTAAATCAGGTACAATCCACAACCTAAAACAAATGAAAAGGCCTTGTTTAGCTTGTTCAACTTATAAAAATAAACATACTACTCCACAATGCAAAGCCAATGGACTTTACAGTAGGACCCTTTCATCTGAGAAGCAGAGTTATTCAATGTACCCCACCAGAATAAATGAAAAGAAAACAGACATTATCAATTGGGGAATCATGCAATAACCTCAAAATCCACCAATTAGGTCTCATCCTTCCAGCTTATTGCAATGCCTCAAAAAAATATTTCTTCCTCAATTTGCTATCTTAATTGATGATTCCTCCAAACTCCATCAGAAACTAGCTAGCATACATTCTTTACATTGGAATTTGAGCTAAAATTTTCAAATCAAGAACTTGGCCACAATTTTACAAAGAGGATGGGATCAAGGTTAGTTCCACGAACCAAGTAAAGCACAAAAATGGAGATTAAAATTTCAAGTTAAAAATGGAAAAATTTGGCAAAAAGAGAAGCACCTGTTGACGACTGCAACTCCCAAGCAAAAGCTGGCGAGGCACAACAAACAAGCCCATCTTCCACCAATGCCAGCCTTGTGCGGCGGCGCCGCCCTGCTTCCCACCACCATCAACCCCATTACCCCAAAAAAGGTCAGTAAAGGGGAAAAAAATGGGAGACCTAAAACCCTCAAGAGAAGCTCGAAATCGAGTTTGAAATGACGATATATGTGCAATTATAGAAACTCCTCTCGAGCAAAAAGAGAACAAAAAGAGTATAGAAGAAAAGGACACTTGTTGGTAAAGAAATGGCATCACCAACCATCCATCAATTGGTTACATTTGAGGAAATGAGTACTAAACAAAAAATATATATTGCTTTAGCTAAAAGTTCTCCTCTTTGCCTTTTCACCAACCAAATTTCAAAATTCCTCATCACTCTTTGGAGATGGAGGACCTCCAAACTCAGTCTCTCTCCCTACCCGAATTCACGAATTTGATGGCACCAAACCCACTCTCCTATTCTTCCCACAGCGATTGGCACGTCTTCTCCGGCGACCGTCAAGAATCCGAATTCACGAAGCCCACCTCCAATTTCTCCAATTCGATCACCAAAATCAAAATCAAAGCGGCGCTGGAGCTCTTCGACTTCATCTGCTTCCCCTCCCTCGTTCAGTTCTGGTCGCCCACCATTTCCCAAGACCAGCAAGAGCTTCTTCATTCGTCCGACTTGCCTTTCGCCCTTAGAGGTCTGCGGAAGGGGATTTGTTTATTCCGTAAGCGTTGCTCCGATCACAGATACAATGTCCGTGGCGATCGCTGCGGCCCTCCGGGTCGGGTTTTCCGGCGGAGGTTTCCGGAATTTTGCCCCGATTTGAGATGTTACTCTGAGGAGGAGTTCGAGTTGAAGGATTTGGCCATGGCTGCCGGAATCCGTGGGTATTTGTGTTTGCCGGTGTTTGAGCCTGATTGGAATTTCTGTATCGGAGTTGTTGAGATTTTGACGATAATGGATGGAAGCTTTTACTTCGCCAATGTGATCGATAAAGTATCAGCTTCACTCAAGGTCTTATTTTGCTGCTTTTTTTTGGTTATTTGATTCGTTTCTGAGTTTTGGCTGATCAATTTAACAAATTCTGCTGTAAATATGGAAACTCCGGTGAAATATTTAAATTGCATAAGGATTGAGATTAAGCTTGAATTGGAAAGTGATAAGGTTCAATTTTGATCTCCAAATTTGCAAGGAAAGCTACATTTATTTTATTCTGATATAATGTTTGTGTAGACTTCTTTGAAGAATGAGTTTAATTTTGCTTGAATTGCTTCACTTTATATGCTATTCAACAGGTTGAAAATCTGTATCTGGGTTGTGAATCCCTTGTCAAGTTTATGAGATGAATTCGGTGGAAAGAGTAAATCCATTGCATATTTGTTGAGCTTCGAGAAGAGGATGGTGATTCATTGCTTTCTGTGTGTTGATTTTGTTTCCATTTCTTTTTGCAGGAGGTTGGATTGAGGTGCTCTGATGCATTCTGGCCATTTGACACAAATCAACTAACATACAATCAACTTGAAAATGTTAAGACCATTCTCTGTTTGCTTTGCTGCATTTTCATCTTCATGCTCTAATTTTAATTCTCGTGCCAAATCTTAGCTCCGAAAACTTTTAATAGCAGGGTCCCGGACAATATAAACTTGCTGTCGATGAGATACAGAATGTCTTGGACGTGCTATGTAAAGCATACAAATTACCTTTTGCTCAGACTTGGGTTGCCATCAGGGGTGGAGCCAATGAAGAAAGCTTCATTTCCACGGCCAAAATGGAATCGGTCACTAGGTTTTCTTCGTTTCAAAGAGACTGCAACTGGTTCCATTTGAGAAAGGGTCAGGGCATTGTGTGGAAGGCATTGTCATCTGGTGCTTGCTTCTGCAGAGATGTAACCAAGTTAAGCCTAGTTGATTATGCTTTAGCACTCAGTGCACGAAAGGTTGGTTTTACGGGTGGGTTCGCTATTTGCTTGCAAAGCACCTACCCTAGAAATCTTCAATATATAATAGAGTTGTTCCTGCCTCCAAACCAGACAATTTATCAGCAACCCCGGATTTTTCTGACTTCACTTTTAGACACAATGAAGCAGGAATTTAAAACCTTCAAGCTTAGAACAGGACAGGATGTACATGTTGAAGTTCTTCAGACTTCTGAGGATGATCCCCTCGATTCGTTTGTAATGAGTAAAACTATGCATGCAAGTGAAAGCTTAGAGAACCAAGCAAATAAAGCTCAACGAACCCCAGCCGTGCCATTGCCTATTGATAATAGAGCTAACAGTTGTAGACCAGAAACTGTTAGAATAGGGGAAAACACTGCTAGTTCATCTCTTGTTTCCAAATGCTGCCATAACGAAAAGGCGGTACCATCACATGATACTACCCCAAATAACACTAGGGATGAACTAAATCCACAACGGATTTTTCGGGCCCGCATTGGTTCTACGAGGAAATTAAGCTTGGGAGAGGTAGTAAGCACAAAGGCTCCTCAAAACCTATCTGAGAATAGAGTAGATAACCTTAATTGTAAGTTCACTTTTATTTTGAATGTTTTCCATAATTATTCTGTGGACTGCCTGCTGTCTGATTCTAACGTAACAGTGTCATATCTGTAGCTAAGAGATCCATCTCAAATAACATGAAAGCTGCATCTGGCATAAATGGCAGGAAGAGAAGTAGAGTTGGCTGTTCTGCAGAGAAACATATTGTAGAAACTATCCAGCAGTGTCGTGTGAGTCCTCCCGATGAGGGTCACTCTTCTCATTCTTCTCTTTCACCATATATGGAAAACCTAGGATGCATCATGACAGTGAAGGCAGACTTTGAAGGTGATACTATAATGTTCAAAGTTCCCGCAGACTCTGGAATAACGAAACTGAAAGATGAAGTTGTGGAAATGTTAAAATTAGATGGTGCAACTTTTGAACTCAAGTATCAACGTGAAGACAAAATTTGGGTCGTACTTGATACCGATGCAAAATTGTTGGAGTGTGTGAGTGGTTTCACATCATCGGGTCTAAATAAGATCAGGCTTTCCATCATGTCTATCAAAATGACAGTGAAGGCATCGTATAAAGATGATCTGATAAAGTTTGAGCTCCCTCTTTCAGCCGGAATATTAGAACTGAAGAATGAAATGATAAATATGTTAAAATTGAATGATGGCAGTTTCGAAATCAAGTACACTGATGAGAACAACAGTCCTATTTCTCTGGATAGTGATAAAGCCTTGCAGAATTGTATCAATACAGCAAAGGCACTAAAGAAAACTACAATAAGGCTCTCCATTCAGCCCATTGTACCTCAAACATCAACCAGCAACGAATGCATAGCGATTGTGAAAGCTACTTATGGAGGTGATATTATAAAGTTTAAGTTCACTGCTTCATCAGGAATAATGAAGTTGAAGGATGAAATGAGTAAGATGTTAACAATAGAAACTGCAAGTTTTGTTGTCAAGTATCCCGATGAATGTGGCAACGAAGTTGCAGTGGATGGAGATGCAGCTCTGACCGACTACATGACTAGGATGGCATCTTTCGGCACTGTCAGAATCTCTCTTCAACGTATAGACCAACCGGCTTAACCTCAAAGAAGCTGCGGTTAGTAACTAGTTCATACTCTATACCTGCATCTAATATATAGTCACATCTTACAAGTTTTTTTAGTCAGTAATTTTATTGGACAAATCGCAGATGTTTTTCAGTCAGTAATTTTATTACACAACTAAGTATAATTTTTGTTCACAATTCTGATTTGATTCTTAAAAGTAGCTATGAAATGCAGGTGGTTCGCTTTACACTGATTAATATTATTAATTGAAGTTGTTAACGTTTATGGACAGGTGCAGAAACCCCTACTTACACTTGATGGAGTACGCCACTTATTTCATTTTTTGAAGCAGGCATATTTATTGTAAATGTATGTTGTGTAAATGAATAATAAAAATGATACTGGTTAAAAAAATTTCCCTTTTCATTTCAATCTTTCACATGATTTTAATTTTTTATGAAGGTACAAATTAGACTTTCATTTTTTCCTGCTTTGGATATTTTTTTCACCAAATTACCAGGAAGTCGAATATTTCCTGATTTAATTTATTTCACAAAAATCTGTCAAATAAATTAAATATTTTTGTTTCTGTAATTTCTCAATAAATACAAACAAATGAATAATAGTACAATGCAAACACATTCAGACCCAAATAATACAAAGTTTCATGAGGAAAATTAATTCCTCATTACCGATTTCTTAATTATTTATTAATTACATGAAAATATTTTAATTAATCAATAACCCGGCCATAGATTAAGCACGTTACATGGCAGCATAATGCCTACTATATTGCAAAAATAGTTTTTGATTTGGATTTCTAATTTTATTCTTAAAAATAAGAAATGTAGATGTTTGCACACGTGTATATATCCTAGTTGTCCTGATGAAGACCGAGTCAAAACCTAAAAATAACATTGTTGGATCGAAAAAGGGGAGTGGTTATAATAACTACTAGTGCTCCCCTCTCTCCACGTACGTCTCCCATTTGCCTATGTAAACATTTCAAATCTGCCTTCCCATTCTCATGCTATCAATCTCATCACCATCTTCTATCTTCATCAAGGTACCTACAACCTTTCTTTTTCAATTTTCGTTTTGGATTAATATTGTGTTCTATCTCCTCAGTTATTGTTCATTCAATCCAAGGTTAATTAGATTTACAAATGTATTTTTATAATGGAGTACTATATTAGTACTATAACATTTGATGGCTTTTTAACTGTTTGAACAAGTTTGAGAATAAACAAGCTTCCACAATTATGGTAGCCTAATAATTTTAGATTTATCAATATTATTTGTATATGTACATTCATGTATTTGGGAATGAAGCATTAACAAAATGGATTTTTATATCCAGAAAAAGAAAAATGGCAGAAAAGAGTGCAGCTAAACCATCACTGGCCAGTACTCCTAAATTGAACGAACGAATCCTCTCGTCTTTGTCAAGGAGATCTGTTGCTGCTCATCCATGGCATGATCTTGAGATTGGTAACTCATTAAATTGCAAATCAAATTCTACAATTGTTTTTATTTTTAGAAAATATCTGATGTCTCATGCATAATAATTCTCGCAGGATCTGGAGCACCTGAACTTGTTAACGTCGTACGTTGTTTTACACTTTTACAGAGTTTCAATGATTTATTATGCTTTCTTTGGAGATTATTTGATGAAAGGGTGTTGTAGGTGATTGAGATCCCTAAAGGGAGCAAAGTGAAATATGAACTTGACAAGAAAACTGGTTTGATCAAGGTATATAATTAGTAGTAGCAAATTTTGCCATGTGTTAATGAAACAGTATGATCAAGTGAATATTATTGATCAGGTTGATCGTATACTATACTCGTCTGTTGTGTATCCTCACAACTACGGCTTCATTCCTCGCACGCTATGCGAGGACAACGACCCAATGGACGTTCTAGTGATCATGCAGGTAAGGTAGTTAGGGTTAAGAGTTTGAAAAAAATCATGCTGTAATTACTATATTTATGATCTTGACAGGAAACTGTGGTGCCCGGCTGTTTTCTTCGAGCTAGGGCCATTGGGTTGATGCCTATGATTGATCAGGTTAGTCTAAACAAATTAATTAGCTGATTACTTGAGGTTGAGGAATATGCTAATAGTTTGATTAATTAGGGAGAGAAAGATGATAAGATCATTGCTGTGTGTGCTGATGATCCCGAGTATCGCCACTTGACTGATATCAGCCAACTCCCGCCTCATCGTCTCATGGAAATCCGACGCTTCTTTGAAGATTGTATCCTTTTGATGATTCATGCATACCCTTTTATTAATCACCTAATTTGTCCCCTCCTTAACAAGTATTAACACAGACAAGAAGAATGAAAACAAAGAGGTTGCAGTTGATGCCTTTTTGCCCTCTGCAACTGCTAAGGATGCCATCAAATACTCCATGTAACTTCCATATTTTGTTAATTTTAAGAAATATTTACATTATAGTACATATCTAGTGTGGTGACATTTGAAGATATATAATTCTTGTTTGTTGATTGCAGGGACCTTTATGCTGAGTACATCCTGGAGTCATTGAGGAAATGAGAAATCATTTACAGTTCCTCAATATTAGTGATGGTGGAAGAAGAAACCTTCACTAAATTATAAGTACCTTTTTTTCCTTTCTTGAAATTTCCCTGTTGTTTCAATAAATTTTTTGTTTGGAAATTCATTCCAAGTTTAAGCAATACTATGTAATATGCTCATTATCAATACAGAATAAATGTTCTTTAATGATAGAAAGCTCTGTTATCAACACTACAATAAAGTCAAGTTGTGTGGGCAAAAAGTTCAATAAATCGAGCTACGGTATAGTTTAAAGAATTTACAAAAGCTGAAAGAGTGAATCTGAAGTAATACATTCTAGCTATTGATAAATGGATACTTGGACTCAACATAATTTTCTGCGTCCCATAAAAATGATCCAAATGCAACTGCCTCCAACACCAGCATTGTAAGTCCAGAAAATGTTAGAGAAACGACTTCATCATTAGATGCATCTAAGGCGCCATCTTCCGCGACTCTAATTTCAGGCCTACCAAACAAGGCCTGCGTCTGCTTCTCGATCAAAGATACTGCTTCTTTAGATCTTATGGTTGCATATCGCTGAAGCGTCTCTGCATCCAAATACATAACATATGATCTTAATTTATACGGTTTCTCTTCGTTTCTAGAGTCCACTATACCTCCCCCATCTTCGTCAGGATATATCCGTATCAAAGAATCAGAATCCCATAGTTGCTTTTCTGATATCGGCTCTGGATATGTTATTATCTCTTCATCACCAAAACCTTCAGGAAGCGTGTTCATAGATCTTTCGAGTTGATACCTTTCATCAACTCTTCTAAGGAAATACCCATACATGATTGAAGCAGCATAAAGCTTACCAAGCTTTATTTTACTAATCTGCACGATGGTATCCAAGGGCCCAACAGATCGCTCCCCGAGGACCAGAGAGAGATGGCCTAAAATCATCTCATAAGCCTCGGGAGAGTGCACAGATTCCAGCTTCAGCTCTTGGTTTGGCCAAAAGTCAACCCTTTCAGCAGGATCAGATGTTGTCGATATTTTAGGAATCATTGTTATATTATTTTCCACAAATCTTTGCACAATCAAGCAATATATAATCTCCTCCACTGTCTTTCTCCTCTCTTTCTCTTTCACTTCAGCAATTCTCCTGAATTATGACAAATATTGGTCAGAACCAACAAACAAGCATCGATCAACTAATCAGTTCCATGCAGTGGAATCTGGAGAGTAACTTTGAAACAACTAATAAATGAATAAGACTCTTGAAAGGAGATCAAATTAGGATGATAGTGTTAGCAAACAGCTGATATATCACATGAGTATGCAATATCCTTAAGAACAAGCACCCATAAGTGCACTTGTTCCTGCATTTCCATTGTATTAGAGGCTAACTTTAATGTATGACATATGGGCTTTAAAATCTACTTGAGCTAATTGCATTTTCAGTGAGCGCAACTCTTGACATTTTATAAATTGTTCATCCAGCTACGGTCATATTTATAAAACATCTAATTCACCAATGGGTCTAGGAAAACAAGTTGAACCGGTACATATATGTACCAATATTCAAATTCTAAGTAACTTTCAAGACATTAGCATTTAGGTTTTCCACTATGGCAGGAATACATCAAGATTGTACCTATGGTGTGGAATTTTAACATTTTTACTTAAAACCTAAAAAGTATCTTCCATGAAAGACAACATTACTTATCATGGCCACTTGGTAGTGCAATAACTTCACTTTATAGTGCAGCCACCAGATTCACCATACAAGCACTAAAGAAGTAATTCAGGAATAGAGAATCTGTGTCAAAAAATAGAGAATTTCTATAATCAGAAATTCCCATCTTCTAAATTCTGGTGGAACTAAATGGTAGGAGTATATGTTTTCAATGTTTTAAGTAAGAGAATTATTTCAGTTGCTAATTCTTCCCATTAGCAGTAGTAAGACAGCAACCCTTCGTTAATATAGAACACTGCATGTAACACATCTGTGAAAGATAAAACTAGAGCAGAACAGCTATTTTATAAGTTTCTCGAAAGTGATAGCAAAGCCTAGTTTCGGAAAAGAGAGGCCTTATACCCAGCCAAAACATTATATGAAACCTCAGACATAATTTAATGCCTGGGTAGAATTCCATACTGATTGTGATTAACTGAAAAACTGAATTCACATAATGGAATATATTAAAAAGATGACTTACTTATAGAGGAACAGCTTAGTGACAATTAAACTAGAGCAGAACAGCTATTTTATAAATTTCTCTAAAGAAATAGCAAAACTTAGTTTTGGAAAAGAGAAGCTGTATGCCCTGTAGAGTGTAGCCAGAACCTTATATGAAACCTCAGACATAATTTAATGCCTGGGTAGAATTCCATACTGATAGTGATAAGTGCTTTACTGAAAAACTGAATACACATAATGGAATATATAAAATGATGACTTACTTATAGAGGAAGAGATCTGTAGATGATGGTGCAGCTTCCTCCTTCTGGTCATCTCTCTCTTTCTGAAGACTTTCAAGCTGCTGTTCAGCAGTAGCTACAAGAAGATGAGGATGGGTTTGCAGGATTTGAGCCAAAAGCTGGCCAATTGGAGACTCAAGCTGAAGAGGTGCCATTGGAGTCAAATCACCACTGGAGTTACCAGAGGCTCTCGTCATAAAGCTTCTAGTTCTCAACTTCGATGGCCCAACCTCTAGCTTTTGATTTGAAAACGTGCTTTTCTAAACCATGAATATCAGTCAGAAAAAATAAATCCTTCAAAATTTCACAGATGAACAGCATGCATACATATAACAATACTCTTGCAGACCTGAAGCTATACAACTGCATATTTAAACATCTAATCAGAAGTGCCATAATAATCAACAAAAATCTAATCTAGTAGTATTATGTTAGTCTTGACAGTGTAAGACAATTTTTAATGCGACCAACTGAAGTACAGGTTTGATATCATAGTCTTTCATTTGTTAAAGATACATAAGATTAGAATCATCAGTACTGCATAGAAGACTTTGAGAAGTTGGTCTTAAATGAACATAGGCTATGATTGTGTAATTGCAGAATCTCTTCCACATCTACTATTGCAGTTGTCCTGCTATGTATCATTGTCCACCTTACATTTCTCAAACCTTTTAACTGCAATGGTGAATGTTTGAAAAAAGTTTGATACGCAATGTCAATTTGTTTTCTCCCTATCCCCTCAAATCTAACTGAAAGAGAAATTAAAGCAAATCTTGCTATAATAGAAACAAAACAACCAGATTGATAGAGCTTAGAACTAGAAAAGTCACGAAAAAAGTCAGCATCAAACCAATTGAAATCAAATTGCCGTAATCTCAATCCAACAAGTTCCTCCCCAAACCGCGCAGTAATGTAACAATTAGCCCTAAGCTTATTGGGGGAATTAATAAAGCCAAGCTTCAGGCAGCTATTCACAAACCAAAAACGAAAAATAAAAACTTCATAATCATCTAAACAATCAGAAAACATACGCAGCCACTCAAATGGAACAAAATGCTTAGAGAGCTTACTCTGGTGAATCCAGGAGATAGAAAACATTTGGTGTCGAAAAAATGGCCGCAGTGCTTCACCTCCGGCTGCCGGCAACCTCCTCCAGCCGAGTGAAGAACCAACGGGACATCGGCACATATCTGCATCATCAATCTCATCTGCCAATTCTCCTCCTTCCAAGTAAAAGTGAGGGAGATGAGAATTCAATTTCCAATGGATTTGAACTCTTTGCTTGACTTGTACTACTACTATCCTTTTTATTTTTCCTATTTCTAAGTAAATCAATTTTTAAGGCTGAAACTGAAGCATACAATAGAGTCATTTTTCTTTATAAAAACCCTTGAAATTGATATTTTATTACTATTGGCCAACAAAGTTGAAATTGATCATCATGTACAAGAATGTTCTTACTTTGATTTATTATTAAAACTTGATAAGTATCACGAACGAGCAATTACTTTGATAAACATAAATATTAGTAATATTATATTGATAAATTTGTCATAAATAATTAAAAATTTTAATAAATTACAAATTTATAGTCCTATACTCTTATTAAAGCGTGATTAGTCATTATTGAATCATTGAAGACTTTATCATCTGTATGAAAATTATGAATCCTATTTAATGGCAAAATTTGACCCTTCGGCCATGTTTAGTTGGCGGAAAGTAAAGTTGGCAAGGACAACGATTTCTAGGAAAATGAATCACAGGAATATGATTCCTATTAACATTACTTTCATTTGTTTAAAAATCCTATCAAAATTTTAAATTTATATTTAATTTAACCAAACTAAAAACATACTTATTATTTTTTTATTTATAAAAAAGAATAATATTATAAAATTTTAAATAAATTATTAATTACATATAATAATAATTATATAATTATAATTATTATTATGATGGATAGTTTAAATATGGATTATCCATCGTAATATATAATAATATAATTATAGTTACATGGAGTATTATAATACTCATTTATTATATTATAATTATAATATTTATGAATATTATAATTAAATAAATTTTATAAATTAAAATTGCACTATGACTTTATTGATTAATTATTAATTTATAAAATATACTAATAGTTATTATTTATTATAAGATTTATATTATATAATTATATTTTAATTATTTAATAAATTATTATTACTATTATGAATTATTATAAAATATAAATATAATTATGATAATTTTAATTAATAGTATTTATTATAATGAAATTAAGTATGATTTATAATTTTAAATTATTTTTTAAACATTGTAGTAACTGTTATTATTATTATTATTAAAACTATACTATATTGCTTAAATATGTAAGAATCCTAAAACTGGAAAAAAGAATACCTAAGAAAAGTTATGATTCAGAATCCTGGAAAGTTGTACTAACTTTCTTTGTTCTCGGATTCTGATTACTTTCCCAGTTTAATTAAAAACTGAAACAAACACAGAAATTTAAAATTTAAGGAATCAGATTACTTTTCCAAACATAATCCTGACAACCATGTTTGGTTGATAATCTACGTAGAGATTAACTATTATATGATTCAAACCTTACAAAGAAAATGAATACATTATGCATACACAATCTAATTTCTCACTCTAAAAGGCATATTGTATTTAAATTTATATATTTGCAATATTGTTGGGGCCTGGCCCATGTCCACCAACGAAACAAGAGGTTTCTTTCTAGATCCAACACATCCTATACCCATTTAGTGAATGGGCTGAGGTGGACTGTATTGGATTGTGAAAAATTAAAATTTTCGTATAGGTTAATGTAATGCATACTTTTTGTGTATCCAGTGTAACCTTTGGTGAGGGCCCAACAAAACATTTTTAACAAAAATTTTGCTATAGGATTTTTTTGTCTATTATCTTGTTAGTATTTTTCAATTTTTTGGTTTTTAATTATTACTCCTATATTTAGATTTTTATTAGCAATTAAATTTAATTAATATATATATATATAATAAATAACATAAAATAAGAAATGAAAAAATGAAAGCTTAGATAGTTATGAAATTTGTTGGTGGGTCGTGAATGTTATTTCTTAAATGAGGATATGATTAAAAATTTAAAATGATATGGGTTCATAAATAGTGAAAGAAAGAGGCGAATTAAGATATTTATTTGTAAAAATTCTAATAATCCTATGAACATGGTGTTTAATAGCCAAGATGCGAAACTCTTACAAAAATAACAAAGTTGATAAAGCCTAAATCCAACAATTATACTATTTTGTAATATAGGTTTGTGTAGTTTATGTAATATCTCTTTATATAATTGTAATACAAAATTAACATATTAGTATTACATATTTTTCTAATCTAACACACTAAATGACGCCACATGCCAAATAGATTAGAAGGTAATTAATAAACATGTAAGATTAGTACTTATCATCTTTTGCTCATGAGTTGTCATGGTAAATCTGCAGTTTGACTTATAAATTATAATGATGTAACGTCGATCCAAAATTTGTAATGAAGTCGATTCAAAGTTATAATAATGTGAATTTTTTATATGTAATTACACATGTTATTTTATATTGACGGTTGACAATCCAAAAGTATCACGAAAGAAATACTACCTTCGTCCCCCAAATATTGACACACTTTGACCCGACACGAATTTTAAAAAATGTAATGGAAAGTGAGTTGAAAAAGTTGGTGGACGTGAGTCCTACTTTTAAAGTATTAGTTTTATAATAAAATGTAAGTAGGAATGAGTTAGTGGAATATGTTTTGGTCCAAATTATTTTTCACGGACTATATATCAAATTAACAATAGTTTTATATAAAAAAACTATCACAGTCCTAATATAATTATATTTGTTCACATACATAAATTTGCACGAAAAATGTAATAACTATCTTTGTTAACTTGCATTATACTTCATCCATCTTATAAAAAAAATTGACTAGTTTTATCATTTTTTTCTTCCCCTAAAATTAGACTAAGTCTAAATATGAAAAATTCAAAATCAATTACATACAACTAACAATATAGACCTCACAATCTACTAATATTACTTCTACTATATTTTGATAGTTTCCCTCTCTCTCTTAATTTTCCATCTCTTCTTCCTACTTTACTAATTACACATTAAAACTTGTATCATTTATAAATTTTTCTATTTTTTTAGGACGGATGAAGTTCATATGATTATGATTCTATAACGAAGTGTGTTTTTGAATTTGTAATAGTACAAATGACATTTGTCATGAAAATAACTGATTTGCAAATAATAACTTCTGTATAACAAATACAGTATAATGAAATAATTCAATATATATAATCTATGGGGAGTGTTATATTGTCAACTCAATGTTTAATTACTAACTACAACTCAATAATAGCCATTAGATATTCAAATTAAAGGCCTAAATCATTAACCACAAAATATCAATACGATCAACAAAAAACGTCAATAAGGCTATAGGATTAATTCCAATAAAAATCAATAGGGGTATTAATGTCAAGTTAGTTATAACTAACTTTTAAAAGAAATCCCAAAACTTTAAATTCATATAACATATATCAAATTAAAGATAATTTTATAAGGATTCCAACGATATACTACATGCATATGTTCCGACCTCAAAATTTGAAAAAAAAATCTAGAATTTTTGTATTTTTCGTACACAGGCTAATGTATTAAATTAACAATAGTTTTATATAAAAAAACTATCACAGTCCTAATATAATTATATTTGTTCACATACATAAATTTGCACGAAAAATGTAATAACTATCTTTGTTAACTTGCATTATACTTCATCCATCTTATAAAAAAAATTGACTAGTTTTATCATTTTTTTCTTCCCCTAAAATTAGACTAAGTCTAAATATGAAAAATTCAAAATCAATTACATACAACTAACAATATAGACCTCACAATCTACTAATATTACTTCTACTATATTTTGATAGTTTCCCTCTCTCTCTTAATTTTCCATCTCTTCTTCCTACTTTACTAATTACACATTAAAACTTGTATCATTTATAAATTTTTCTATTTTTTTAGGACGGATGAAGTTCATATGATTATGATTCTATAACGAAGTGTGTTTTTGAATTTGTAATAGTACAAATGACATTTGTCATGAAAATAACTGATTTGCAAATAATAACTTCTGTATAACAAATACAGTATAATGAAATAATTCAATATATATAATCTATAAAAAAATCGATTTAATTAATAAAAAACGAAAATTACACGTGACAAATTGTAGACCACACGTTTTTTAAAATCATGTAGCCTTAAATTAGTTGTAGTTAGCAATTAAATGATAAGTTAGCAATTGATTACTCCCCTATAATCTAATGTATTTTTGAATGTATAACAATGCAAATGAGAATGGCCAACCAAACTACTTTTAATTCTAATGAATCATGCATGAATGAAGAGCCTCAAAAGTCAACAGGCTCACTCCTCTTCATTATTTTTGTTGTGAGTCTCGTGAAAGATATTTTCTCCGTATATAAAAATTTATTAATTTATTTTATTAAATATTGACGCACCAACAAATCCAAAAGGATATCAATATCTTTTACGACAGCAGAATAATTATATTGCATTTAGGAGAGACTAAGTAACCCATACATGATACATATACAACGAACTCTTGACTTGTTTTGAAATTTCTGTCGCATCATTAGCAATTTACGAACAAAAAGATTGCTTTGAAGAAAAACAAAGCCAAGAAACTATTAGGATATTATAATAATATAATTAAAAGCTTCCAAAAAAGTGTGGGTCATGTGATATATGACTAGATGCATCATTAAACTAATAAATTATCACATGTAACACATGATATATATTACTTTGTTTTATAAAATTAAAGGCATCTTCACCTGCTCTTCCCCCACCTAATCTGTTTTTTCCCTACATTAATAATAGCTTGATAAGTACTTCCAATCATACCCAAGTTATCTTTTTTAATCTTCTGTTATTATTAATTCACAGGATCAATTTAGATAAAATTTACAGCTCTAGCTAGATCTGATCTCAAGCTCAGCAAGATTAAAGAAAATTAAATTAAAATATTTTTAGAAAAAAAACAGTTTAAGGCCCAATCATGTTCAAATATACTACTCCCTCCGTCCCCGATTAAGAGTCACACTTTGACCGGGCACGAGTTTTAAGAAATGTAAACAAAAAAGTTGGTTGAAAAAGTTAGTGGAATGTGAGACACATTTTTTTATATTGGTTTTATAATAAAATGTGAGTGAATTGAGTTAGTGGAATGTGAGACCTACTTATTATTTATGGTAAAAATGAAGTGTGACTCTTAATTGGGGACGGAGGGAGTACTAGTATACAAAATGCAATATCCAACTCATGCTTAAAGGTTTATTCTTAAGTTATAGTTTCAACTTTTACCATATTATTATTATGTCAATTTAGTTCAAACTAAAAATGCTACAATATAGTAGTATCATATAAACATAGTTATCACTATTGTATACTCAATAGCCTGAGTCACGATTGAACTTGAAGTACAACTTAAGAGACTTTTCTTTCATTTTACAGCATTTAAAAAGAATTACAAGTTGGCTTATTGTTAATTTTGATGCTTATTTTTCAATGGCACGTCAATTTAAGGTGGCTGAAAATTTTGACTTAGTCTATTGAGTAAACAACGAAGATAAATACAAACCTTTTTAGCAATATTTTCAAGTTCTAGTGAGGTCATAAATTGGTGTAAATCTGTGTATCTTAAAACAAAATTAAAGAAGGAAAGACGGTTAAAGGCGAGGGCGATTAGGACGTGTAGATTCAATGTATTGACAAAAGTAGTGATTCAAAGACTATGGTTTTTCATGAAAATTGAGAGTGAAAGTGATAGAATTATGATGAGTCCCCCCTGAACTTTCCCTTTAGATTCTCTTCTTTTTGCAAGTGAAATGAATCCGCAGCTAATTCCTCTTTAAATGAATTCCCTACTTTCTACTGAACTTCTATACCAAAATAGCACTCCCAGTTTGTTTCATTTGATTCTAGCATCATATATGTTGTATAGATAAGATTATTAGTATTTTGAAATAATTTAAGCACATGCCAAAAGACATTACCTATTTTATGCAAGTCAGATTGGGCAAGCGATTGAAATGTGGTGCAGATGTGGCACCACTACATGGTGTTGTAGTGGTTGCCTCATTTTAATTTGAGTTTTACATTTTAATGATTGTAATTTTTGTTGATAGGTTAAGTGTTAACAAGTAATTTTCAATTTTATTTTATTTGTTACACTAAATTTAATCTATATATACACACTTTTATTTATATTACCCATGCACTCCAAATCCCTCAATTATTTGTATTGTTTCTGGATCTGAACAGTTGTTCTAGTTTCGATTCGTCCGAGTGAGAGATTACCATCGTTGAGGCAGTACGGAAACATTACAAAAATCGATAAGAGATCATGAAGAAGAGTTGTTGAGTTACCGGTGCATATCCAAATGTGGTACATTACTAAATTACATAGGTCGTTCATGTACTGAGAGCATGCAGTTTATGTTGAATGGTTTATCACTGGTTACTTCACTAATGAGCAACGATTGGGTCCAAACGTGTTTCATCGATAGTTTTGTATGCACAATTCATTGTTCCTACATAATGCTAACACATTGAAGGAATGGTGTTTTGCAGCAGTGCCCCGGCTGTGTTGGATCTACGCTCGCTCGAAACTGCAGACGTGCATGGTGGTAACTCGGCAACTAGCGTATGCTGAAGCGTCAGATCAATTCGATGAAATTGGAGAATTGGAAAAATGATGAAATAGTAAACTTGGGTTACAGTTGAAATAATCATATGATTAATTGTGATAATTGAAAATTAAAGTTGCGACTAAAAGGGAGATGAATATTCGGTCACCACTGTGTTAGCCGAAGAAAAAAAAATCAAGAATATTATCGTTTAGTTCAGATATTACTGATAATATGTCACACTGTATAAATTGTACTAATATTCAGATTTTACTATGGTATTTTTGTTTAGATTATGATGATAGTATTATTTTATCACAACATTGATTATGAAGTTATCGAACGCAGACAATCTGCCTTTTTCTTTTTTGGAAGCATTAGATATTCTTTGAGAAATTTAAAAATTGTAGTAATGCTTAGTATAATGTTTCCTTAAGTTGTAGATATTTACAATGAAAATACAACCCATCCTATTTATTATCTAGTCGTCCAAATCGTTCTATTGAATGCTTACACATGAAACGTATTTTCATTTGAAACCTACCTTATTAATTTATGTACATATGTGCGCTCCTTTTAGCTGGAAAAAATATACAATTATACTCTAATGTTTTGAATGAGTGGGTATAATTTATTAATCTATCATACCAATGGTCCCCATACATTCACAATAATTGAGAAACTTGTAGATTTTTTTATGGAAAGTCATATCAGCCACGATGATAATGTGGCTTATAAAATTACCTAGATTTGCCCCACAATTATTCATTTTCTCAGACATTTTTATAAGCACGTGCTCCCACAATACATGGTTATTGCATAAACAGGACAACATCTCTTCACCATCCAACATGGAGCCTCAACATTTATGTCTGAAAACTGAAAATAAAATTGAAATTATAGACATGAATAATGACTAACCACGTGTATAAATTAAATCCCAATAATTCTGGGAATACATGAACAGAGCCACAAGAATGGATTATGGATATGTAGAAACTAAGCACATATACTGAAATTTGTAGCTATGTACTAACAAAGAAGTAGAGGTGTGACAACAGACATAGGAGTAATACTTATAAGACTAATAAAATTTAATTTATCTATTCTCAGCGATTTTGGATATCAAAGCTACCCTAAGCTGTTCTTGTGTGTAAAGTCGTGTTTCCATCTTCACCGTGGCTTGCTGTATCATCAAATCATTCACAACAGAGACACTAGCGTGATGAACGTCGAGCTCTAGCTCCCTCAGCGCCACCATCAGCTTCGCCGCGGGATGATTCTTCTTGTTGCACTGCACTCGTATCATCGCGTCCCACCCGATGATCTTCACGTCTACCTCCATATCGATCTTGGCATTGCTGCTCTGCCCCGGCCTCGTAGGGGCTGGGGCGGGAGCGGGAGCTGGAGTCGACCTCTTGGTCGACTCCAGCTCCCGTCTCAATTCCTCTTTATCGGATTCCACGCTCTGCACCTTGGACTTGAGCTCGTTGATGTAGGAAATGGCGTCGCCTAGAAGCGAGGCCTTGTCCATTTTCGACACGTTGGGGACGACAGCTCGGAGAGCGTAGAATCGCTGATTTAGCTTCTCCCTCCTCTGCCTCTCCGCTTCTACGTGATTGAGCGGCTCCTCCCTTCCGTTGGCCGGCTTCCTCCCGCGCTTCCTAGGCCGTTTCTCCGGGTTCACGACTCTGCTGCTGTCGACGTCCTTCAGCACGGAGGCTTCGAGATCGGATTGATCGGATTCGAAATGGTTATCGGATTTCAAAAGCACGCCGGAGGTGCAGGACATCATCCCGTCCTCGGCCATCGGAGATCTCCGCTTCGTCTTGTCGTCCTTAACCCCAACCCCTCTCTTCACACTCTCCCCAAAATTCAGCATCTCTCCAGACTCACGCTTACAGGTCGAATTCAATCCGAATTCGGAGAAATTGAGCTCTCTATTGAAGAAACCCTGCGTTTGATGCTGCACAAAGGGGGTTTCTGTTAGGCCGCTGGAGCTAGGGTTTTGTTTGGTGGGGAGATTGAGATTGGAGGGAGCGATTGTGGTGGTGGTGGTGACATCGACGGCGGAGGAGGAGGGGTCGGTGAGCCAGATGGCGGAGGGATCGTTGTCGTTTAAGGCCCACGAGGCGGAGGCAGAGGCGGCGGCGGAGGAGGCGATTTCCGTTCCGTTGAAATTGAAGAGAACTCTGACCTTATTCATCAGATCCGAGCTTTGGAAGATGAGCTCAGTGGAGCCGAGCTCCACGACGCCGTTTGCGGAGGGGATGCAGACGAGGGTCTGAAGGCCGAAGCCCTGGGCCTGGCGGGCCCGCTCGCAGTGGGAGGCTAAAAGCCTGTCGTTGCCGGTGACCCAGACCGGGGCGGAGCTGTACAGGGCCTGGCCCGGGAGGCCGGAGCCGCTGACGAAGGACTGCGTCATGGAGATGAGAAAAAACCACTCGGTGTCGGTGACCTCTTCATCGACGGCGTCGTCGACGGGGGCGGCGGGGGGGCCGGAGATGAGGGAATTGAGCTCGCGGAGGACTTTCTTGCGGTGGTCCTGCTCGGCGGGGGAGGAGGCGGTTTGGCGGGGGAGTTTGTTGTCGTCGCCCTTGTAGTAGCCGTCGCCCCAGCCGAGGAGGGAGGGGGAGGCGAAGTCGGGGGCGGAGGACTGCCAGAAAATGGCGTAGGTCCAGGACTCGCGGGCGCCTTCGATGAGGGCGAGGAGGCGCTGCTGGAGGGTCTCCTGGTTGAGGAAGTGGGGTTCGGCGGGGGGAGGGGGGGCGTAGGAGGAGGAGGAGGGCCAGAAGGAGGTGAGGTCGGAGGAGGAGGACATGAAGGTGTCCACCATGGAGGCGTCGGCGTCGGCCACGGTGGAGGCGGCGCTAGAAGAGGACCATAGATTCATGTGGATTGGGTCGGAGGAGGGTGTGCGGTAATTGATCATTCCATAGACTATTGGGAGATTGGATAATGAATTGGATAATCGAGATGGAGGAGTTAGAGAGAGAGAGGGTAATGGATATGGAGGAATGTTGGGCGGCTGAGCCGGCGAGAGAGAGAGAGAGAGATTAGGTGAGGAATTTGAGTGGTGTTTGGGGGTTTTATTTGGGGTGAATTGAGCAGAGTAAAATGTTGAAGATGTGGGTCAGCTCTCACGGGAAAGGTCACCTTCCACGAAATATGCTGCCGATTTTTTTTTAAATCATATGGTTACCAATCATACGGTGTCTATAATAACAAGATACTCCCTTCTCCGTCCTAACTCCCGAGGTAAATTCTGGCATCTTTTCACCGTCTCATTTAAAAAATTGATTTGTTAAATATTTAAATGAAAAAAGTAAATTAAGAGACGGAATAAAATAAAAGGAATGAAGATAGAATAAAGGAAAAAAAGAAAATGATTCAATTAATTTGGGATAATTCAAATACGACTCGGCTACTTTGAGACGGAGGAGTACAGTACAAATATTCTTTTCTTGTTTGACTCTAAGTGAATCATTTTTTTATTTGATTCAAAGTGGTGGATCCAGGATCTAGGATTCGGAAATGGAGGAGGCGAAATATATTACTGGCTTGGTTTAGGTCGGACATGCCTATTTTTCGATCTTCAGGGTGACGTCAGAGGCAAACCGAGGTGGCGGAAATGAGAATTACACGTCCGGTTAAGGGAAATTAGTCGCACGGAAGGGACGGTCGCCCCTCCTGCCCCCTAGATCGGCCACCGACAGGACAAGATAAGTTAAAATAGTCATACTCTTTCCGTCTCCGATTAGGAGTCATTTTTCTATTTTGGTTTTTCACCAATAAGAGTCTTAGTTCACTTTTACTGTAAAAATGTTAAGTGGTATCACATTTCACTAATAATTTTCACTCACCTTTTATTATAGAACTAGTACTACTACTATAAAATTTGGGCATACATTTCACTTTTTCTTTTATTCAATTTTCTTTGTATTTCTTAAAACTCGCATGGTATTCAAATTGAACTCTTATTTGCAAACGGAGGAAGTATAATATAATCTTTGTGTAGACGAGTCAAAGAGTGGGTTATTGAGAAAAAGACAATAAAATAAAAGATCAAGAATACTACTATTAAACATAGTCTTTAGTCATAACTCATAAGTAAATATAGCAATGAAACGTTTTCATGTTGTTTTAATACACCTTGTCTATCATTAATTCATCCAAATAAGATCTTCACATATTTGAAGAAATGATAGTGAAAAAAGTTAATGGAATATGAGTCTTAATTTTATTTTTCAAATTTATAATAATAGGAATAAATATGAATGGATGAGTTGTTGGAACATTAATCTCATTTATCAAATTTAAAATTTAAAAATGGCATATGTAATAACAAGTGCTTTGAAATGACAAAATTAAATAGTATACTACATAATTAGTTTAATAAAAGGAAGATAAAAGAAATTAATTAAAGTATTATTAATGAAGAAAAAATTATGATTAATACTCCATAAATTTACCAAAGGTAAAAGGTGAGTAATTTTATTGAACTGCCCTAAAAAAGATATGATAACCCAATAATATCATAAAAGTTAGTAAACACTAATTCCATAGTTATATAACTTATTCTGACTCTGATGAACACAAGTTTCCTTTAATATGGATTTCTATTAATCTCTTATTAAGTACACTTTCTAACTGTTATCAACACAATTTTCCTTTAATGTGGATTTCTATTAATCTCTTATTAATTAAACTTTCTAACTGTAATCAACACAAGTTTCCTTTAATGTGGATTTCTATTAATCTCTTAGGAATGAAACTTTATAACCGTGATCAACACAAGATTCATTCAATATGAATTTCATTAAATCTCTTACCTAGTTTATTTTCATCTCATTTTTTCAATATTCTTATATTTCACTCCATTGAGTGGCGTTGAATTAAAAAATCCATATTTAAGGTATTTATTTTATGTCATGATACGTTAAATCGATAATATAATTAAGATTAATTCACTATTTATTTTTATTAATTGATTAGGTTTACCCATGTTCAACTATCTTAACATTTAAAATATAAATACTCCTTAATTAGTATTAATTTATCATGTCACTAAAAGAAAACACCTCTTAGAGTAGTTTAGTAAAATGTTAGTAAAAGGTTTTATTGCCTTCAACTGTTGAATTAGTGTTTTAGATAATCTCCAATGGCAAACTAAAATCTAAAATGAGATGTTAATTAGTTCTAAACTCTAATAGTACTCCAAAACTAATTTCATTTTTAGTTTTTGAGTAAAAAATACTTATCTTGAGAATATTATATTAAATTTGAATTTAGTATAAATAGTTGAAGTAAAATTATATTTAATGTGACATTTATATTAAAATGGATTTGAATTTAATATAAATAGTTGGAGATGCACTTAGACGTTATTAGTTGCAGATCAAGAGGGATTAGGGTCAGAGATATCTTGTAAGAATATTCATTGTTGTATAAATAGTGGTGAAGATTTTTGATAGACCACTAAACAAGTAAGGAGAGCCTTAATAATTATTATTGAAGCTATTATATTTTATACTGTCCACTCATATAAATGATTTAGTGTAAAAGCGGCAGACATTGAAGGAGTTTGAGATGGACCTTTTCAGTTAAATAGTTGACTCTCTTCCCTTGGAATGGGCAGTTAGATGTGAATCTCCCATAGCAGCAAACATAATCTCCAACTCGAAAATTTGTAGTATCATATGTCTACTACCCACACAACTGAAGGCTTGCCTCATGTCTTGGCTTGGTATTTCTTTTAGAAGAATTGATAAATAAATGTTGGCTTAGAGCACTCCCAATGCTCTCTCTAAAAACTCCCTTATTTCTCCCTAACTCCTGCCACATTAGCGCCATATCAGCACCAAAATTTATCCCCAGTTTTTAGCCAACTTTTAGCCAACTGCTCCAATGGTTTCTCCCTTATTTCTTCCTTATTTCTCCCTAACTCAACATTTCATTTTTACATCATCATTTTTAATATTGTTTAATTTTCCCTACAAATGTGTTTAATAAATAGATTTATAATGAACAATTCATCGTTGTATTAATCATTGGAAAATATAATACAACGAGAAAAAAACTACAAATAAAAACCATAAAAAACAAAGATTTAAAAAAACAAAGATTTAAAAAAAACTACAAATAAAAATCATAAAAAACAAAGATTTAAAAAAAACTACAAATAAAAACCATAAAAACAAAGATTTAAAAAACAAAGATTTAAAAAAAAAAAAAATTATCGCCGATTTATCGCGCCCACAGTGGGCGGCGATAATTCGGCGATAAATCGGCGATAATAAGGGAGTTTTATCGCCGAATTCACTCCAACGCCCGGCGATAATCGGCGATTTTTCGCCGGATTTAACGCCGACCCATTGGGAGTGCTCTTATAAGTTTATTCTATATTCTTTGTTATCTTCTGGTCCATTTGAGATATCCAAAACAAAGTTATATTTCAAGACTGATGATGAATATAAATTGAGAACCATTTCGATCCTAGATTATAAATATTTATGATAAGAATTCACGCTTGTTAAATTTGTGGAATTGTGGCCATGGATTCCAATCCCAAAGGTAAAAAAAATTCCGACCTTTGAATTCATATTTTTGTTCGTATATAATTGAAAAGTAAGCCTTTAATCGCCGTCTTGCTTAAGAGTTAAATTTACAAATATTTAACTGACAAATGAGTTAAGGTAACTAACTTAACTTGCATAAGATGCAAAAATTTCAATAAACACTAAACTTAAATTTAGTTAGCATTAGATTATTTTATTTCATTGTAAGCTTAATTATGCAGCAAAGGCAACATTTTGATTTAGACTAATTATATAATTAATTTGTGTTTGAATATTTTATATTGGAAAATACGTCTGTAAGCTGTTTACGTAAAGGAAGTTAAACAGTAGATTTGAAGACTAAATTAAATACTCATACGATTAAAATAAATGAGGTGGAGGCAAAGATAAGGAATCTGTAATTATTGTATAATTACAATATCGGTAACGCGTAGTGACTGGTGTCTCGATCGACCAATAGTGACCGTTGATCACGTTTGTGATGATTAGAATTTTGGATCTGCAATGCAATCCAAACATATAAAGAAAAAGGCAGAAAAAAGGATATTTCCACGTAGCATGCTACAACTATTTAGCCACGTTTTACTCATTGAGAACGACTGGCATTTTAGACATATTAATAATCCTCGAAGAATGAAAATAACTATTTTCTCATACTTAAAATGAAGGAAAGAACAAAGAAGTTGAGCACTAAACTTAGCACACTCCAAATTAGTTTTACTCTACTTCTCTCAGGTAGACACATGGAAGCTTCGATTTTCCATTAATCTTGATTATTAATTAAATCACTAATTAATTTTTTAAAATGATTATGTTTTTTTTTGGGTAGAATGAGTTGATTATTTTATTGAGTGTTGAATCTGAATTAATAGTGGTCAAGTATTTCACCAATAATTTTCTTACATTCATCTCAGTTTTAACCTATTCATAGTCACTAAATTAACCTCAAATCGAATTCACATCTACCTATATAACTAAGCAAAACTCAACATTTCCAATAGTCAAACATTCAAACCTACAAAATCACTAGAATTTACAATTTCCTAAAAGAATTGATTGTGGGAAAATTTAGAAGGTAGATGACTCATCTATCTTAGATGTATATTTTTATCATATTTTTATTATTTATTTTTCCTATTAAATTATCATTAAGATAAAACCTCATTATATTCAACAATAGGATTTTATTGTTAAATTCCAACAATTTTTTTTAAATTTGGTTTACAAGATTTTTATACTGCATACAATATTAGATTATGCGCATATACCTAGTTTTATTTCTAAACGTCAATAATGCGTGACTTAACTGGTGAGTGGATGTTGCGTTACGCAACACACACCTAGAAAGTTACTCGGTGATGTTGACCGAATTGTAGGCATATATGACGGATTAAAATTGACGTGACAACAAAGACTTAGCAATATCCTCGCGGAAAGTGATAATACTAAAGTTATTCATGTGTATAATGACTAAAAACCTGTTTTTAATGATTTATCACTTGGAATAAGTATTAAAATTATCTTGCGGAGAGAGTGAATGTTAAGATTGCTCATATGTGTATGGAAAATAATCATGTTGCTAACTTTGTTGTAAATTTGGGTGTAGATATGTAGCATGAGTTGGTGGTGTTGGACGGACCATCAGAAGGTCTGATGAATTTATTATTAAATGATTGATTGAGAATAACTCGTGGTCGTAAGTGCTCATCATGTGGGTTGTGATAGAATTGTAGGCATTGCCATCCTTTTGTAATTGAAGGAAAAAAAATTTGCACTTAGGTTCTATTTTGGACAAGATTTAAAGGAATGAGCTTTAGACCCTTCTTGGTATTGTGGAATGCAACGATAGCATAGAATGTATATATTTATTATATTCATTTGTTTGGTACAATGGAATGAAGAAGAAAATGAAATAAAAATGCAAAAAAAAAATATCATAAAATTATCGTTTCATTCATAACTTCATTCCGGTCCTACCTTCATTAGTCATTGCACTCATTAGATATTCATATTACATTCCATATCTTACAAGATACTATACCAAATTAATTTTGAGTTGGGCCATATAAGATAAAAGGGCTTCTTTATAAACTTAAATTTAACGATTCTTTGGGCCATGAGCATAGGCCTCTAATATTATTTATTTGGAAAGCCCAATTTTGAGTTCACCTTCCATATATTTGGATAATAATCATGGTCATTTCATTGTTTAAATCCCCTGACCATCTGGAAAAGGAAGGAAAGAATAAAGACGATCGAAATCTGATTTGGAAATAATTTTATGAGTAATTTGTTACTATTATCTTTTAAAATCAAAGTGTTATTTTGATCATTTAAAATTCGTCAGATCTTTTTTAATTTAGAAAATAAACAAGATTAAAAATTTTGTGCATTGGAAAATCTAAAATAGGGCCCACTATTGAGTGAAACTGAAACCTAGCATTGAGCGGTTAGAACATCTGATTTCCCAACACCTAACCATATGAATGCAGCAACAACTAATTTACGTAAGAGGAAATACCTGTTATACCCCTATCGATTAAGGGCAGTTTCGTCATATCAGGTTCCATATCTGGGGCTCAGATTGCATTTCTCTCTGCTCTTGAATTGCATTTTCGTTTTCAAAAAGGGCGAGAGGTGGGAGAGAAAGGAAACCAGAGAGAGATAGTGAATCGCCTTTCTCTCTCAAAAATAAAATAAAGTACAAACATCATCGCCTCTGTACCTTTGTTGATACAGGATCCGTGAAAGCTATAGAGCCATGGCTTCCGACTCCTTCACCGACAGAAACGCCATTTTCCGCAAGCTCAGGGCCAAGTCCGATAATAAGGTTTATTTTCGTTTAATTTTGATGGAATAGGTTGAGATCTGATGCAGATCTGATCCAGCTCTTTTTATTTGTTTTTTTTACATTTTTTTTGTTATTGAACCCTGGCTGATTTGGATATCTGCATTTCAATTTCAGATGTGTTTCGATTGCAACGCAAAGAATCCGACTTGGGCGTCCGTTCCGTATGGGATCTTCCTGTGCATTGATTGTTCGGGGGTTCATCGAAGCCTTGGCGTGCATATCAGCTTCGTGAGGTAATTCCTGTCTCCGGCTTAACTTATCTTATTTTTGTTTCTCTCCCTGAGATCAGCTTTTAGATGTTTGATTGAATGGTAGGAGTATTTGGATTCTAAATCATCTTAAAAGTAATTTTGCAAATGACCGTCTGTATCTGAGGATTTTTTTTTTCGTAGATGTACGGTTTTGCTACGAGCTCTACAGAATAAACATCAGACCGGAAATTCATTGCTAGCATTTTGATAAGTTTTTATTTGTAGTCACATCAAAATTATCAATTTCTAATTCATCAGTTTGCTTTTCCGTGTAGAACTTCCTGATTGAACTTGATTTCTTTTCTCAGTAACATACTCCACTTGTTTAGATTCCAGACTAACTTCTCTGTACTCGCTCGGGATGGGAAAGTTATTTGGAGATGCAATAAATTGGATTATATCGTAACAATCTTAAAACTGTTTAAGTTGATTTATTGGGAAAGGAATGGAGAAATTGAGTTTGTAACTTTGTATACTTTATTTACTAATTGCCTTTTTTGCACGCATTACAGCAATATGCAGTTCAATATCATGTAAATGTGTTCAATTTTTAGAATATGACCAATAGAATACTCAGCGGGCACCGGAAAATGGAAATGAAACACCAACTCTGACAGAGAATCTAAGTTGGCTGCCAACTAAATTCCATATTCAATAGTCATTGTGAATCATGTCTGCAAACACTAACAAATAAGATTTGAGCATGAGATCATTCTCATTGATATTTTTAAATGCTAAAGAAAGCAGTATTACCTGCACCTTCTTGGTAAAGTTAAATTAGTTTGATGCCTCCACTATCTATAGCCTGTTACCTAATTGTTTATGTGTTTTAGTCTCAGTTCTTAACAACTATGGAAGTTAATGGACTGACTAATTTGAACTGTGATTTCTGATGATTAATATTATAATGACTTAATGAGAAATTTTAAAGTTCATGGGTCAGCTCTCTCTACTCTGGTAGTTGGTTAAAGAAAAAGATTTAGTGTAGCAGACTGATTCGTTGCATGGTCATTATATTGTGCATAGGATTTGGTTAATCAGTAAATGGTTGGATTATAACTGTAAATTCTTAGAAACAACAGCAGTTCAATGAGCTCTTCAGCCCATGTCATACAAGCTGCTGCACTGTTACCCTTCTGTGCGGCAAGTTTAAGCGCCCAGCCAAAACAGCTTCTTGAACTCCTTCCAAAACACTGATCTTGATACACTTGGCTTGAGTAAATAACCAATGCAAAATATATAAGGCAATACAGAACTTGGAAATTCGGTTGGTTCGCAGCATGAAGAGTTTTCTGTATTGAGGGTACATCTATTTTATCACATTTGTTTCTGAGTGAAACTGGTCCAGCAAAATCGAAAAGAATAGCCCCATTTATTGTCTAGGGTCATGTCAAGTAGCTAAGGCAACTGATTTCTGCTTGATCTTGATTTTCTTTACATATTGTAGTTTCATTTTGATCCTTGATCACAGGTCAACAAATATGGATTCTTGGACACCCGAGCAGTTAAAGTTGATGTATTTTGGCGGAAATAACCGTGCTCAAGTGTTTTTCAAACAGCATGGATGGAGTGATGGAGGAAAGATTGAGGCCAAATATACCTCAAGAGCTGCTGAGTTGTACAGACAATTACTTGCTAAAGAAGTTGCGAAGAGTAATGCAGAAGAGGCAGGCTTACCTTCCTCGCCCGTTGCTTCCCAGTCATCCCAACCTTCCAATGGATTTTCTGATGTAAAAGTTGCTGAAGAGCCCAAAGGAGGTTCTTCAAATGACACACTGAAAGAAAGCCAATCTCTGAAAAACGGAACAGCTGAGTCTTCTTCTTCCTCACCTAGGGCCTCCCAAGCAGCTTCAACAATTTTTGTCAAGAAGACTCTTGGTGCAAAGAAAACTGGAAAGTCTGGTGGACTGGGTGCTAAGAAACTCACAAGCAAGGTATGTAATTGTCTTCTTTACTGAACTTCTTGCAGTGTACCATTGAAGCGCTTCTTATAATAGGTAATTCAAATGTTTTCACAATGCAGCCTAGTGAAAGCCTTTATGAACAGAAGCCTGAAGAACCACCTGTACAAGTTTCTTCTGCCAAATCTTCAACCAGCAGCACTCCTGCAGTTGGTGCATCATTTACATCTCGATTTGAGTATACTGAAAATGGCGAACCTACTGAGATGACTTCCGGAGGCACTCGTGTTATTAACCATGTATCAGCTCCAAAGTCGTCCAATTTCTTTGCTGAATATGGCATGGACAGTGGCTTCCCTAAGAAAAGTGGTTCAAATTCGTTAAAAGTCCAAGTAAGATCAATCTTATTCATCAACTTAAAAGTAGGATGTAAATTTGTTAACTTTGAGAGGATGCTGGGGAAACTTGTTAGTTGTTTCCTGATTCCTACACATGATTGTTTCTCTTTCGTTTGTTGGCAAATTCCTTTGTGGTCTAGTGCATATTTGACTTCTCACTGGTGGTTTCGAACTGAATACGATTACCATCTTTTGTATCTTTTCAATGTTCTTGGTCTGATCTTCAACTTTTACAACATTTCTTTTTTCGAAATGGTTTTGATTGGAAAACTTTTTGCCTTTCATTTAACTTTGCATCTCATTATCTGTTGGCTTATTCCTTTACTTTGTTTTGTCTTGCTCTTTCTTGTTTTGTTTTTGGTGCCATTGTATCATATTAAGGTTAGTTTTGTTACTAAGAGATGTTGTGGGCCTGTGGCTATGAGCATAATCCATCTGGTATCTGGCATCTTCAGGTTGAGGAGACTGACGAAGCAAGGAAGAAATTTACTAATGCAAAATCAATATCATCTGCCCAGTTCTTTGGTAATCAAACCAATGCTAAAGATATGGAGGCATCAGCTACATTGTCGAAATTCTCAGTATGTCATATACCCTATGTCTCGTATTATTCTGCTTTATTTATTTTGTCCGATGTGTAAAACAGAGGGATGGGACTCTCGTTCCAAATTTTGCTTCATTCTACTTTCCTCGTAGTCAACTGTAGATAATATTTCTGACCATTGGTGTAGCAGTTGCAAGGAGGTAAGTCAAGTAAGGTGATAAAGCCTCTATATGTTTTCTCCGGAAAACTTAATTTTTCGGAGGAAGCATTGATTGCTCTAGTTAATGATGACATTAGTACTTCGATGCATAATCAATAATTCCTATCTTCAATTCACCTCATTATACACATGCAATTGGTCTAAACATGCTCTGAATGATTCAATTGTATACCAGGGGTCATCATCAATATCTAGTGCCGATCTGTTTGGTCATGAGTCTGGTTCTCCTGTTGACATTTCCGCCGGTGAGCTCATTAATAAGCTGTCCTTCCAGGTAAGAGCTAGCAACATGCATTTTCTTACTATACTGATCTAAATCTGTTGGGAGCGCAGGTCTGTCTTATCACGTCTTGTAACCTTGAACGATACGATTGTTTGTTTTTGTTTTCACCAGGCACAACAAGATATCTCCTCTCTAAAGAATATGGCTGGAGAAACTGGGAAAAAGATAAGCTCCCTTGCGTCTTCGTTGCTAACAGATCTGCAGGACAGAATCCTCTGAAGAGTACTCCTTGCAATGTATTTTACATGAAAAACGAGTTTGTTCCATTACCTGCCCCATATTTTATGTAGTTATAAATGTAAAAAAGAGCATTACTTTGAAAAGCTGGGTCATGAGCTGTAGCAGCCCTCATGGGCTTGAGATATGTGTGCTGTTTAGTTACAGAAAATGCTTCGACAATGCTAAATGCTAAATGCTATTTTTGGGTTTATGTGATTGGATCATTTTTATTTTTGACCTTTTATTTGCTCACTTGGTGTTAAAAATGAGTTGGTTGCTTCAGACTATCACAAGAAAATTTCATTTGCTTTAGTTTACTACGTCGATTTTTCTTGTATGAATGTTAAAATTTCTTCAAGTAGTCTGAACGACATTAAACATAAAATTTGTTAGAAATTTTAACTGTGGCCAGATGCCTACAGGTGACAATGGTTTCATACGAAAGGCTATAGTTTAAACACAAGAAATTTGAGATCTATAAACATCACTTTCTATGGGGGATTTTAAGGCTACAAATTTAGTGGTGAATGTTTAAATAGTTGGTTATTGAATATCCAAAAGCATTGTTTATATTGATGGTTTTAGTAATTTGAGGCAAGTATGATTGTTTTAGTTTTCTAAAAAGAGAAGACATTCAAATAAGATGTTTATTATCGGAAATAATGATAACAGTATTTTAAATTCAAGAGCATGGGCATAAAAGTTAAATTTGCAATTTAGAACATAAATCAGAAATCATAACAAATTAACAATAGCATTAATGCATAACAAAAATTGATTTGAGAATGTGTGTTGCTAGCCAAATGATGCAGTCGATAGTTAACGTTTGAGGATAAATATTTCATACTACTATTTTAAAAGAATATTTAATGAACGAATAATGAAAAACAATAGTACTTTAAATTGTACTAATAAGTCAACAATTATCATTTTATCTGATTTAAGAGCATCCGCAATGGTCGGCTAGCGACCGGCTAGCCGATTCATCGCGCTAGCCGATCGGCTAGCCGAACCATTGGCTAGCGTTAACGAGTTTTCTCTCTCTCTAACTTTCTTGTACAAGAGCATCATCGAGCGATGAGTAACGCGGGTGGTAGCGGTGGTGGTAGTGGTGGTAGTGGTGGGGATGCTGAGGAGTACGAACGGAGGATGAACAAGGCTATGGATGCCTACATGAACCGCGGGATGAAGCGGTACATGCGTATGGTGGAATAGCAGGCGATACCTCGCCCTCCACGAGTTGTCCACCACCGAGCAGTGATTGATCGGGATCACGTAGCTGCACATCAGCGGCTGTACGACGACTACTTTGCAGAGAACCCGCGGTTTCCCGCCAACATGTTCCGGCGGCGTTTTAGAATGCGCAGGGAGTTGTTTATGCGCATCGTTGGCGCATTAGAGCGTCGATATCTGTGTTTCCGCTTCGGGCACGATGCGGTGCCCTGGCAGACCCAAGCCACACCTTTATTCAAAAGTGCACGGCGGCAATCAGGCGGTTGGCCTACGGAGGCACGGCAGACATGTGGGGCCTAAGTACCATTGCGGATGCTCTAAGACAAAGAAATGAGCTAATTGAGTAAACTTAAATATTTTAGTAATGCATAAATCTGCTAATGTGAAACTCGACTCAAAACAATGAACAGTAATATCAAAGTCAAAATGATTTTCAGTTTCCCTCCAAACATAAAGAGGGAAAATGGCTCTAAATTTTTTACGAAACCCCCAAAACGAAAACCCCAAATTTTTCCCTCCTCTTTTTTCGAATTCCATCCAATATCACTGAAAAAATCTTCTAAATCGAAACCAATCCTTCAATTTTTCCGAAATCACATGCTAATTGAGGAACCCTAAATCTGGTCGGAGAAAACCCTAGCGCCGATGGCCGACCACGAATCTGTGTTGCTGGATGCCGAGAAAGCCGCTGAAGATGCACTTGTTAGTGATGCCCAACGCCTCAATTCGTCGCCTGCTCCCTCCGCTTCTCTTTCTCACTGGTCGAGCTCGTGGTCCAGACCCGCTGAATTCGACGAGCCACCTCAGAAATCGGCACAAGTAGCAGTCGAGTTTCCGCCTTCGAGTTCGCTGCCCAATCGTGCTATTATAGTAAGAATTTCATCTCACTCCCTCTTTTATTCTAAATAAAAAAGCAAATTATGCTTGTTTCTTCTGTTTTAGAAGGTGTTTTGTATGTTTTCTGTGTTAATTTAACTGATTTGGCATTTTCGGTGTTGAAATTTCGCAGGGAGCCGGGTTGGAAAATTTGGGCAACACCTGCTTTCTGAACTCAGTGTTGCAGTGCTTTATTCACACTGTTCCGCTTCTTCAGCCAATTCTTTCGAATGGGTATTTAATGCAGTCGACCAATAATTGTAAGTGAATTGATGCTAAATTTACTTTGTTTTGTCTTTTCATGGATAACTGTATTTGATTGTGTAATTTTCAATAATGGCCTCAGATAACAAGGAGCAATTTTCTGTGCTGAATGCAATGCGGGATCTGATTTTCCAATCGCTTGTTTCAAACACCGCCGTCTCACCTTTTGATCTTGTCAACAACTTGACTCGTATCCTCTCTAGCATTTCTTACCATCTATAGCATTCCTTCTATGTAAAATTTGTTAATAGTCTTTAGCAGTTCTTATTATCTATAGCATTTCATAACAATATTAGTCTATTGATAGCTGATGCATAATTAGTATATGACCTCTCTTATGATGGGTAAGAAAAGACAATCTGGCCTGAATTTGTTGTTTTTATATAATGTTTAGTTTTTTGTTGTTGTGATCCTTTGACTCTGTACAACTACTAGATATATCATCAAACTTTCAGAGATTCCAGCAGGAAGATGCTCACGAATTCCTCCAGTGTTTTTTGGATAGACTTGAGGGATGTTATGAACCGAAGAAAAACATAGTGCAGCAAGTATTTGGTGGTCGTCTTGTCAGCAATGTATGTGATTTACTATTAGATTCTGAATATTACCGTTTTTCCGTTATCATCCATAATTGAGTTACCTTTTATTTTCATTGTGCTATAAATCACCATAATTTTGTGAGTTTTGTAATTGCAGTTGATGTGCTGCAACTGTGGTCACTGCTCTGACACTTATGAACCATCAATTGACCTTAGTTTGGAGATTGATGATGCGGACAATCTGTTTACTGCTCTCCAATCTTTCACAAAGGTTGAAAAGATTGAAGACCCGGAGACTAAGTTTACATGTGAAAAGTGTAAAGAGCGAGTGTATGTTGAGAAGAAACTTTCCTTTGATCAGGCTCCTGACGTAGCAGTACTTCATTTGAAGCGGTTCAAAAATTATGGCAGCTTTGTTGAAAAGATTGATAAACATGTGGCATTTCCATTAGATTTGGACATGCACCCTTTCACTGGCAATGGCAATCATAATCATGTGAGTGTTCCTTGCTGCTTACCTTCTATGTATTATGTATAAGATCCCTTAAATGCATCCATAGTACATGTAGTTGGGAAAAAATGTTCTCTGATGGTTCTTGAAGGAGTTGTCTTTTTCTACACTTAGTATTGTTCTTGATGTCTGGATTTTAAACATGGCTACCTATATATTCTTTGCGTTGCTTATTCTCTTAGTTTATGTCTTTCTGAAGCTTTCCTTTTTTTGATCTTATGGGTGTTCTGCAGGAAGATCTTCAATATGTGCTCTATGCCGTTGTGGTGCACTTTGGGTTAACGCCTACATCTGGCCACTACTACTGTTTCATACGCTTATCAGCTGACATATGGTGCTGTTTTGATGATTCGAAGGTAATGCGTTAACCTATGACACACCTTATCCGAACTTTGCTTGCAGAATGCCCTCAGAGAGAAAGACCTGCTTATCTATCTACTCTCTGATTGACATTTTCCCATTCTGTAGGTTGAGCTGGTCAATGAAGCTTATGTGCTATCGCAAGAGGCCTATGTTCTGTTCTATGCAAAACATGGTACTCCATGGTTTTCAAGTTTCATTGAATCACAGAAAGAATTATTGTATTCAACTATGCGGAACACATCTCCAAAATCTGTGTTGGACAACATAGACACCTCAGTATCTCCCTATTTGGTGAACAAATTTGGCTGTGATACCAATACAGTAAGTTGTGATACTGGAATAGTGCACACGGGAGGTGATGATAATGAGATCAAGGATAGTGGAGCAGTGACGAATGAAGGTACGAGGAAAGTAAATGATCATTATCTGGAAGATTCAGTGACCCCATTGTCTAGGAGGAATGAAATTAAGAGGAAAGTAAGCATAAATGATCTAGAGGATTCAGTGGAACCATTGTCTGTGAAACCTTCAAATATGTCTATCCCCAAAGACAAAAAAGTTTCTCCAATTTTATTCGAAAAGGTTAACCATAATCAGGAGGTTAGTGTGCCCCAAAAGAGTCCAATTGATACTGAAGCAGTTTTCAGATCTCCAAGTCCTGAGATATACAGAAAAGACTCACCACCTGGTATATTCATCAATTCTTGATGCCTAATAAGAATTTTAGTACTGCTTTACAAGTGTAACAATTGATTATTGATGCTGATTTTGGGTCTTAGATGCAGGTTTCACCATTTGCCGCAGCCATCTGAGAAGTGCAGACCGTATCTCTTGCAAGAGACGACTGGAGGAGGATATGGACGATGAGAGGAAGCACGCGCGCATGTTTGTAATGAAGCACATGCCAAACTCAAGAAGTCAGCAACTAATGAATGCGCTGAGGGGTTCCAAGAGCGAACCTTCTGTCAATAGGAAGAAGGCGAGGCGACTGCCTGTCCAGTGAATCCATTCATCAACGTCCAGATCTTTAGTTTCGCTGGCTCAGGCTAACATGTAAAGCGCAACTTTGGTTTTCAGCATTCGATTCCTCAGATGATGTGTGTGAATCGTTGCTATCGATGGAGTAAGGATGTTTGGTGTATGTCCAGTTATCCATTTTTTGTGGTAAATCAGTATTAGGTTATTTTTTTCATCGTTTTGTTTGCTGTGTTATCTACTCCTATGAGGTTACATAAAGGCTGATGATATTAAAATCGAGAATGTATTATGCTTCATGAATTATTTTTCTTTAAATTGTACTCCTACTGAAGAATTTGACCCATTAACGCAAAACAAAAACTAAAGAAAAGAAAGAGACCAAAGTAAACAAAAATCTTATCACATTTGATGTTGTCGGGTGGTTGAATAACAATTTGTATGAAAATTTGGCAGATTTAATATAAACATGGATCCCAATAAAAACTGATCATACCAAAATTGGTATGACACCTAATCGAGAGGCTATTTTTGTGAACATATTTGTGATTTTTGCTAGATGGGTTGTTTTGTAAAACGTTAAATCAAACTTGTGAATTTGTATTTCATTAAATTCAACTTAAGAGATTTGATTAAGATTAAATAAATATTTATATGAAACAAATATCACCAAATCAACTCCTAAATAAATTATGAAATTCCCGCTATAATTTTAATCAAATTTGCAAAATGTTGTTAAACTATCTTTTTAAATAATTCCTACAAACTAGTACTCGTATTCTAACAAAAAATATACAGTTATCACAGTTCAGTAGACAAATCTTCATAATCTTTTTTCACACACTTTATTATTTTATCTTTTCACATACCTCCAAAAATATATTAAAATCAATTGCAAAAAATCACGGTTATATGGACAAGACTCCTAAATATTTTTCATATAGTCCATTATTTGGAATTGTTAAATATTTTCTCTAAACTAATTATGCATTTCTTAAATTTTTTCATTTATCATTTTAAATATTTCCTACAAACTAATACTCATATTCTAAACCTATAATTATTACTGTCATTGAGAAAAAAGAAAGGGGTATTACGGTTATATATTGCACTACTTATTCATACATTAAAAAAGTTCGATAAAATTGAAAAGCAAATTGGAATAAATATAATTAGACTGGTAGACAAGATTTGCTACCAATTTTTTGTTTCATTCATTGTTTTGAATTTAAAGAATGGGAAACCATGCATGTGCCAAACTAATGGACGACATAATCTGCAGCCTAAAAAAGAATAAAATTGTATGCATGTATATAAATTATTTTCCATCAACATTTTCAATAAAAACGTCGTTGAATAAATAATGTAATGACAACTAGTACTCAATAAATTTCTTACACAAATAAAAGAAGCACAATTTTATGACAGCAGAGCTTAAGCAAACCACTGCTATATACAAACAAATTTCATTGAAAATTTGAAAATTGTAATCGAACTATTGTATCATAAAATATAAAATAAAAATAATTAAATACATTCCAATACAGTCAAATAGTAGCACACTTAGATTAGATGAGGTGTGAGATCTTTAATTTGAATTCATTGACATTAATATAAGAACATGGATAGGTAACCAACTTCAATTATTGCATATGGTTTTTAATCTAAATATTAGTACCACATATCTATCTGAAGTTGCCCCACTTCTTACTTGATGATTCTCACACTATTTAATTATCTAATTATTCGATTCTCGAATCATACAGCCCACCCAAATACTCTAATTTTTCATGGCCCTAAGTCTAACGGCGCATTACACTTTCTTATGGAATGCATAAATTTCGTTTTTGAATGGCATGTGCTAGATGAATTAATTTCCCAATTGAAGAATCTAGAGTTGCCGACAATAATATTTATGTGATTACCCTTTATATCCCGCATAAGATAAAAAATTTATGGAAAAAGTGAATGTATTGAAAATTATATATATATTGCTTTAAACTTTAATATTACTAAATAAAATCAAAATCCCTTTTTCGTGAAGAAAACTCACACCCTTTGTTTAAAGGGGTTACCACAAAAAGGATACTTATTTTATTTTTCTAGCTTTTTTTTTAATTCCCAGATGTTGATATATAAATTACTGAATCTGAGTTTAATGATTCCCGAATCTTGATTCTCTCCTTGGAACCGACTTAATTAATTGAAGTCTCGTAAATTCAATTATGCCCCAATATAATTTGTTATATCCCTTTCAAAACGAATCTTGGAATTTAATATTGATAAGCTCAAATTGAAAATTGATCTCTACATTCAAATAAAATGAGGAGCTTGCATTTAATCTCTTTACCTCTACCCATTTGTGCCATGATAATCCATTTTATTGATATCTTAATTTTATTTTCTTTCGTAGAAACAAATAAAGACTTTCCGCTTATCTCTAACGGCATTGGATGAATAACGACATGTTTAATTGAGCAAATCATTTTGAAAACGTGGGACCAAATATGATAATAATAGCTCTCACACAAAAGGCAAAATAACAATGAGTGGTGATACATGATTGAACTTTAATTTTTTTTCCATCTACAAATTAAGATTTCCTGTATCACATGAGTTATTTTAGCATATATTTATTCTCTAATTAATTAATTAAAATAATCAGATAAAGAGTTATTTACCAATATAAATTGACTTTGATATTTTTTTTCTTCCATAGTACTCCTATTCTTTAGTTTATTCATTATGTCTTAGAATTAATACCTATATAGAGGCTTATGGATGAAATTCACACCTTTATTGAATTATATTTATGAAATTTATCTCGTGAGTTGTCCGACTTATCAAACGAATTTTCACACTTTGTTTGTGACGTCAATCATTCCATCCATGACTTATTAGACGGTTCATTCATATCATTTGCAGAGTCATTCATTCATCCTCTTTGGTCACGTTCTTCGTAGAATCCCCGTTGTTAATCAAGCAAGTTACATGTGGTAAGTGCCATAATTCAAATCTAGTTCAACGTAAATATATCTCAAAAATGAATTCATTTTATTCATAAAAATTGATTTTATTAGTACATAAAAAATGATTTATTTATCCATTTTGTCTATTAAGGTGGTGTTTAATTTCCTAGATAAAAATAATATCAAGATATAATCTAGGATTAAATTATGAGATTATTTTAATCATAAAAGGTTAGCTATGACTACACATAATTATTTATCTACAATTAAGGGTGTCTCCGGTGGTGCCTCTCCCACTAGGACCTCCACTAGCCATTCCCACAAAAACTGTCTGCCATGTCAGCATTAGCCTTTCCCATTTCACTAGGACTTCCCACTAGGACTTCCTGCAATAAAATTAATAAATTCACAATTAAAATTAAAATTTACGGAATTAAAATTTCGACACGAGCCGTATTTATAGATTTTTTTTTTCAAAAAAAATTTAATTTTCGGTGGGACGTCCGAGTGGGACATCCTACCCACGCCACAGTGGTGGACGTCAGATAGGATGTCGGGTTGAGGGGCGAGGCCATCCGATGAGCACTCGGGATGGGCGTGGGCGCCCTTCCCGCTCCCTACGGCGGACGTCTGGTCGGACGTCGCCGACGAGCGACCGGAAGGGGCGCCGGTGGAGATACCCTAAATTATCTCGTGAACTAAACACACTACATGTTTATTCTTGGATACAATCTTGAGTAACCATGAATAATACTACTACATGATTCTGCATTATTTTTATATTGTTGTAAACTTAATGACGTGGAAACAATTTTTCTGTATGGAATTATAAAATTAAAAAAGAATAAAACGGTAACGCGTCGTTTAATGCACTACCAGAATTTAGAGTGGACAAAAAATCCTCCTATATATATATACCACACAAATACTTTCACAACAGTTAAACAAAGGGAAACAAACATATACATACAACCTCTTTTTTTTTTTCAAAAAAAAATTAACAACAACAAAAAAAAGAAATCCATTGATTGATTCATCATTTCCTTGACAGATACAATCAATGGCGGCGGCGGCTGCGTATCGCGTGGAGGAGGAGCAGGTCTGGAAATGCCCCAAGCACCCAACCAAGCGGCGGCGCCACGGCGTCTGCCCCACCTGCCTCCGCGACCGCCTCATCACCCTCTGCCCCAATTGCGGCAACGTCCGCCCCTGCCCCTGCTCCGCCGCCCCCTCCTCCTCCTTCTCCGCCTCCTCCTCCTCCTCCTCCTCCTCCTCCTTCGCCGCCGAGCCCTCCTTCACCCGCTCCCGCTCCCTCGCCATCCCCTTCTTCCTCCGCTCCAACCCTAGCCGCCTCCATTCCGCCTCCTTCCTCTCCGTTTTCAGGCGAAAGGGGAAGAAGCCCGGCGACGCCAAAAGCAGCGCCGGAGACGCCGATTCGGAGAGCCACGATAAAATTGAGGATTTCGCGAGGATGATTTCGCGGTCGAGGTCGGTCGGGGTGGGCTCGTCGGCGGCAATTGGCGACGGCAGCCCCTCGTCGGGAAAGGGGAAATTCTGGAATGTGAAGGCGTTTCGGAGCTCTTCGAAGAATCACAAGGCCGCTGATATTTCCGCGTTAAACAAAGGGTGATTATTATCTTTTTTTTATTATTTTTATTTTTCCTAACTTCATTTTTTATTTGTGTGGCATACGAATTTACTATGCTGAATTTTTTGTTTTTGTTTTTGTTTTGTTTTATTTTATGTGAATGTAAATATGAGTCGATGTAAATTTGTTTGCTGGCACTATTTAATTAGTTAAGGTGTATTTTACTTCTATTAAATTTTATTTTTTAGCGCACGAATAGTTATAATGGTATAAAGTAAAATATACAGATAATTTATAACCGGAGGGAAATAGTGTACTTAATTTGTACTTATAGCCTAAAATCAAGATATAGTCTATGTACCACTTAAATTTAAACTCCCACAAAAATTTATTGTCTAGATTAGATTAGGTTACCTATAATGGACATCTAATAAAAAATACAGATAATTTATAATCGGATGGAGAGAGATTAATTTGAACTAATACTTACCTCCAAGAATCAAGATATAGTCTATATTCAAGATATAGTCTATCTGTGGAGTGTTATATTGCTAACTCATAATTTAATTGATAACTATAATTAAATAATAGCCATTAGATATCTAAATTAAGGGTTTAGATCATTAATCCCTAAATGTTAATACGATCAACAAAAAACGTCAATAAGGCCATATGATTAATTCCAAAAAATATCAATAGGGATATTAATGTCAATTAACTACGTATTTAGTTATAACTAACTTTTAAAAGATATCCCAAAACTTGAAATTCATAAAACATGTATCAAATTAAAGATAATTTCATAAGGATTCCAACGATATCATACATGCATATGTTCCAACGTCAAAATTTGAAAAAAAAAATTATTTTTTTTTAATTTTTTCGTACAAGCAGAAATGTCAACATACTATATAAAATATGTCAATATAAGCGAATGGGTTAACATTCTTAAAACATCAAGTGTTGACATTCTCAAAGCATTGATTTGATATTTTCGAACACTATATTGATATTTTCATCCAAAACCTAATTTTGAGTTTGTTTTTATCTTTTTCGATTTAATTAATAAAAACGAAAATTACACGTGGCAAATTGTAGACCACATGTTTTCTAAAATCATATGGCCTTAAATTAGTTATAGTTAACAATTAAATGATGAGTTAGCAATTAACTATAATATATACCATCAAAATTTATTATCTAGATTCAGTGCAATTAATTTATTGGTTTACTTTGTTATTTAAACAAATACAACAATGTCTTTTCGAAATTCATTATAAATTAGCTCATAAAAAATACTCCCCAATATTCAAGTATAAGCCTATAAGGGCATGATTTTGTGATTGGGCCTATGTTACTATTTGTCGTGCATAATATGGATCGAGTAAATCGAAATCAATCTTCTTTGAGCTACACAAAATATTACTGGGCTTTAAAAATAATATAAATCAGAAATGAGTTAGGAAGGCCCAGGGAGGATGATATGATTAATAATCTTAAGTTGGAATTCAACCTGTATAATTATGGGATTTTAGATCACGAGATGAGATCAATTTAGATCTCATTTAGATTTGGAAATAAAAAGATACAATATGCACATTTAGAAGCAATGCAAATCACTCCATTTTGTCTCCATTTTACTTAAACTTGTTAATACTTTGTTTTTTTAATTAATATTCAGAATTATATGGAATTATCACATGACAATACTCATTTTAATTAATAACTTTCTAAGCACTTTTATAAATTATGTCACGGACTCATGAGACAAATAGCCCCGAATTAATTACTGAACTCAAATACGTCATGAACCAAAGTATACATGATTTTTTTTTTATAAATGATTCGTTATTTTTTATGTAATTTTAAAATATTTAGTTGTTGAAGTGATTTAAAATTGAATTGCCAATTCATCACACAATAATGTGCACAAGGCATGTAATTTTTTAAATGGTTTAGTCATTTAGTTAACATGTTTGTAAAACTAATGTGTCAACATAAATTATGCATGTGTGAGTGTGTAGAATACCACTAGTAGAAATTGTAATTTAGAAGAGGCCAAGATGGAAAGATTGCACCTCATAGTCAAAAGTTATTCTATAAGAATTCATAATTTACATATATTGTGATGATCATCATTTAGAAGAGGAAAGTATTGCACCTTTTTAACAAATCCGACGTCGTTTAACATGTCATTGTTCTTTTTAAGGGGAATTTATCAAAAGTATTATGTAACTTGTGTGGAATAACACAAATCTAAACAAAAAAAGGTCATATTTCACTACATTTGTTTCTTATATGCGATATTTTTTGTCTCAAAAAGAAGTAAAACCAAATGAAATTGGATACAAATTCATCGACATTGATTTGTAGATATCGGTTGACTCCAAACTTTTCCCTACCATAGTCTTCTCACACACACACTTTCCACCATTGACCCAACACCCCAATACACACGGACTGAAAATAAAATAATATTTTAAAATATGAATAAATATAAAGCATAATAAAATGGATGGACATTGTTCTCTCCTATAACTAAAAAACATAAAAACTTAGGCACTACCAATAATGCATGGAATCGGAACAATGTACCAACTCAATTATCTTTTTCCTCAATTAACAAATTCCCATTCAAGTGAAGGAAATTAAATAAAATCTAAAAAGGTAACGAATTTCCTCATAGATTCTTTTACAATTTACCACATTAGTAAAACGAGATTTAAATTTTTTCACATATAAAATTTTGTCATACGGCAAATCCCCATTAATTAATCATTGCTATATCCAAATTTATCTACTGTAGAGCACTCATAAAATAAAGACAAAACGAAAGACGCATTAGTTTGATTAAAAATAATAATTGTGCGATAAGACCGAAGCAAGAATGTGTAGCACATGATAATGAAAGGCAATAAAGAAAGTATTAGGAAAGTTAATATAATTAAGATGAAAAAGAAAAAGGAAAGAAGGAGGTCGGTTCCTTGCAGCCAACGTATCTCCAGGTTCAGCCTCGGAGCTAGGTTCGGACTTTGTTTATGTAAGAAGATAATCACGAACCTCCTCACCATTTACAATTTCAGTACAATTACAAACGAGTCTCTCTCTTCTCTTCTCTTCTCACCGCCTCCACTCTCTCTCTCACAGCCACCTTTCAATTGATCAATGGCGATTGATAATCAAGAAGCTGCTGCTCGTGAAATCAAGCCGAAGAAGATGGTACTAAAGCTGAATGTTTGTATCGACTTTTCGCCTTTTTGTTTGATTCCACATTTTGTTTGTGAAAAAGATTGGCTTTTTAACGATTCTTTTTGTTTTTTTAGGGGCCGAATGAGGAGAAAAATGTGTGGCCGCCATGGCTGAAGTCGCTGCTGAAGGAGAATTTCTTCGTCCAATGCGAATTCCACGCGGATTCTCACAAGAGCGAATGCAATATGTATTGCTTGGATTGTATGAATGGCCCTCTCTGTTCCCTCTGTCTGAATTCTCACAAGGATCATCGCGTGATTCAGGTTGGTTTTCTTTTTTTTTCCTAATTGGTTTTTCAATTCAATGGCGGAATTGGATTTTTAACGGCGGAATTGGATTTGCAGATTAGGAGATCGTCGTATCATGATGTGATCAGAGTGTCGGAGATTCAAATGTATTTGGACATCAGCTCGGTTCAGACATACGTAATCAACAGCGCGAAAGTTGTTTTCTTGAACGAGAGGCCTCAGCCGCGGCCGGGAAAGGGCGTCACCAACACCTGCCACGTCTGCCACCGCAGCCTCCTCGATTCCTTCAAATTCTGCTCTCTTGGTTGCAAGGTACTACTAAATTATTGAATTTGAATTGAATTTGGGTTTAATTTGAATTTGATGTGTGATTGGTTACTGAATTTGGATTTTAATTTTTAATTTTTTGTAGATTGTTGGGACGACGTCGTTGAGGAAGAACAAGCAGTGGCCGGGGAAGAGGATTAGCGCGGCCGCGGCGGTGTCGGAATCGGATGAGTCGAGCAGCAGCCACGGCCAGAGCTTTACGCCGTCGACGCCGCCGCCATCCGCCGTCAATTACCGGAATGCGAAGCGGAGGAAGGGAATTCCCCATAGAGCCCCTATGGGTGGAGTCACTATGGAGATGTAGTGGAATAATAATGCTCTTTTAGTATGTGAATGGTTAAAGTTAAAACCCTCCAAAAATAAATAAGGTACCAAAAAAAAGAGGGGTTATGGTTATCTGATTAATCATGATCTAATGCAATTACTGAAATAGTCTCTTGCCTGCATTGTAATTTGTTCATAGAAGCAGGTTGCATATAGGGGGAAATGGGAAATAATTAGAAGGGTAGAATTGGAAGAGATGCATATTTTGTATACTCTAGTTTTGTTTTTGGCTTTGGTTTTATAATGTGGTTTTGAAGTTTCCTATGTTTTCTACTCCTCTCTTTGTGTTTCTTGGAAGTCATGTGCAAAATTGTATATATGCCTATATTGAGTTAAACTAATGTAATTTTGGCGTTAGATTTTCCCTATTCCTTTTTAGTAATTCACATGATTTCAAGTGGCAAAATGTGAATGGGCAAGCATGGTCATTCTCATTGTAATTTCAAAGAGTCAAAGTCGCAATTGAAAAGCAATAATTCAAGAATGAATGAATAAAAAATTAATTGGGCAACCAGATTTGATCTTTGCAATGGTGGTTATCTAGGAATGAATGTTTTGACTAAAATTAAAAGGGAGTGGGGCAATGGCCGGCCGAGTTTGAAGAGGTCAGACCAATGGAGTTTCCACGGTGGGTCTGGTGTCGTTTTGGAATCAGTGGGATTCTTTCTTGGTGGAGGGGTTGGGCTACCTGTGGGGCTATGGCGTTTCTAGACCGTTTGATTGATTTCAACGGCGGAGATGGAATTGGTAGGCTTCTTTGCCTACTTTTATCTTTGTTTCGTGTTTCTCTTTCACATATTTAATTCTTTGTCTAACACATTGACAATGCGTTAAACGAGTTGCTCCAATTTCGTCTCGAAGAAATTTTGGTTTGATTTCCATCGAGATATGGCTATATTTACATTTTGAGGCTCTATTCTTTCATCAATGCACATTTGTAGTTTTTATATTTTAAAATGCATATTTCTCGTCTTTATACTTTGCAGCTTGCTCGTTTAAACTATTTTTGCACTTTTCGAACGCTTTTTTTTTTGACAAAAATGCCTTTGAATCTAAGGGACATTTTTGTATATTTCTTCTCTATTTACAGCCATTTTCATGATTTTGATTCTTTTTCTACCCTTTTGCGTTTGAAATTTTTGGGATTTTAAATTTATTATTTATTGATTTTTGCTTTTTTATCACTTCAAAAGAAACGGATAACTATATTTTGGTGGTGGGGATAGACATAATTTGATTTTATTGTTTTGTTAGCATGAATTTTTTATTGAATCATATAGTAGTATTTAATTCATGGTGTTATGAGATTTTTATTTATTTATTTTTATGGGAAAAGTTATAATAAGTGGGGTAGTGCTTATCTACTCATCGATTCCCATTTTAAGAAGTTACTGGCATTGTTTCACATTATGTGAATAAAAATAATATATACCACTCCAGTTTTTTTTTCTTTTTTTTTTTATGACGAAATAGATATGAAACACAATCTGCAGCGCATGAATTTGACGATGAATTTTTTTCATTGAGCAATATAATGATCGGGAGAAAAGTAGGAAAAATAAATCGAAATATGAGGAGATATTTATACATATGATTATAATTTTGGAGTATTAATGAAGAACCATTCCACTTATTTTTGGAGTATCTAATCCTTTGATTTTTGGCTCTACTTTTACAAAAATACATCAACTTCAAATAAAATTAATCACTCTACTGATAAAAAAAAGCACTACGGTTAATAAAGAATATATTGATCACAAAAATGTCAACTCTAAAAATGTTTGGAACGAATCGATTTGGAGATAACATCATTGAAGGGAATATACAAAAATGTTCCTTATAAATTTGGGGGAATTTTTATCAAAAAAGTACTATTGAAAAAGAGCAAAAGCACCTTAAATGAACTAAGTGTAAAATATATAGATCACAAATGTGCATCACTAAAATTATATGGCCTTAAAATGTACACAAGGCTAAGTTTGATACTCCATTTAACATGAAAAAGGCTGTAATAGTAAACTGAATATAAGAAACATGGATCCAAAAAAGACAATGATTTTTAGAACTCTCTCTAATAACTTTTAAAGTTGGATCAATTATAGTTCCACATCTATCTCCCACCCCATAATAATTCGAACCTTTGTCTTAGTGGTTGAGGGGAAACATGAACCTTTAACATATTCGTCAGAGCATCTCCAAGGAGAAAATGTATATTGAGAAGGTATATTTTTCTTTTACCTTCTCAAAAAAGTTATTATACCTTTTTAAAAAGCAATGGACTCCAAGGAAATAAGGTAAATTTAAAAGGCAAATAAAAATAACTAATTTTTTACCTTTTCTATCAAGAAGAGGTAAAGATACATTCTCAAAACGAAAGACGGTATAATACCTCTTCCAATACCTCTTCCCTTGGAGTAGTACATTTTTATGTAGAAAAGGTAAATATGGTAGTTATGTCCATTTACCTTTCCATTTACCCTTCCCCTTGGAGATGCTCTTAGAGGAGAAACGTCTTACCAACTGAGTTGCACTTCCGTCCCCAATTACTTAATGCACTTCCTCTCATCTTGAAATTTAAGAAAATTCATACTCCATTCGTCCTAAAATAGGAATTCTATTTAATTATGCACGAGTTTTAAAAAATGTAAAGAAAAGTGAGATGAATAAGCTAGTAGAATATGAGTCCCACTTATATATAGTTTTATACTATAATGTGAGTGGAATAAGTTGGTGGAATGTGAGGTCTACTTACTATTTATAGTAAAAGTGAAATAGGAGCATAAGACTCTTATTGTGGGACTGACCAAAATAACCAAATATAACTTTTATTGTGGGACGAATGAAGTAAAATAATGTAACAGAGAATAGATGGAGTAAAATAAATGATATTTGATATTTTGTTTTTGGGCATGACTAAAATAACTTGTAACTATAAAAAATAGAATACGACTAAAGTAATTTAGGACGAAGTGAGTATGAAATTCGAATATGTCATAAGTTGATGATAATGCTTGAATTAAATTTGAATTTGTGCGTTTTGTCCTTATGAATTTTGAAACTTATTCTCTCTTAGTACTACTACTTATGGCTTACTATAGTGACTATAAGTATATCATACTAATTATGGCTTAATTTAGTGATTGTGGTACAATCATCCGAAATTGAGCAAGAGCATACGAATGAAAAATCGAGCATAACTCAAATTGCACTTGTGCAAAAACAGCGGCAAATCGAGGGAGTGAGAAATTAAAATTGAGCCCAATAAAGGAAATCAGAATTAAAACCAAAATTCGTGCAATAACGAGAAACCAAACTGAGCCCACAAAAATCAATCACCTACTCAAAATTTAGTTTTATACGAAGAAACCCAAATCAACAATTTTCAAAATGGAACACAGATAATTATTCAAGGTTGTGAAACCCATATTAAATTAAGCCATAATTCAAGCAAAATTCCCCCAAAAAATCCTGTTGTCCACGTAGAACAAGGAAATAAAAATAATTCGACAACATACTACATTTTTTTTATTGAATTTGGGTCAATCAAACAAGCATCAAACCAAACCGAAATTATGTTTTGATGTTATTGCAATGCATATTTCTATCCGACCAATTTGGTCAGAAAAAAAATAAGGAATCATAGTGATTTAAATTACAAGAGCCAAATTCTAATTAGTGTAGTATGGTTCGAAATGAATATCAGAATATCAATCACAAATTTACAAAATTTTACAATTATTTCATTCAGATACTAAAGGATTTTTTTTTTTTGGCTAAAATGACCAATGTTTCATTAAAATGTTTTTTTTTCATTCATTTTTTTGTTAAAATGAAGCAATGAATATTATCAAAAGCGATCATTTTATATAAGGGGGCGATATAATTGAAATAATTTTTTTTTTGAAACTTTCTTGTATTTGTGTATAATTAAAATAATAATATTGGTAATTTAAATTATTATCCAAAATAGAAATAAACCCTTAAAATATGAGGATTGAATCCATCCGAGTGTGAAAGCCATGGCTTTGGGAGCAAAGGAGGCGGCAATGGCATCTTCCATCTTCTCATCTTTCCCTCCAACTTCACTCCATCTCCATTCATCCAACAAATCTTTATCTTCAATCAAATTTGCAGTCGCCAATTCTCCGCCCTCGCTCAAATTCAGTTATCGCTACACATCGAAAAGGTCTTCTTTTCAGTTGCAATCAGCTCCAGAAAGCCTTACAACTGTAGCAGAAGAAACAACTGTAGAAGAAGAAGGAGAAAAAGAAGGAGAAAAAATTGAAAAATCCGGAAATGCTAACATCAGAAGGAAGCTGTTTGTACTGAACCTGCCGTGGTCCTTCTCCGTCGCTGATATCAAGACATTATTTAGTGAATGTGGCGATGTTTCGGACGTTGAGGTTAGAACACCTTTTTTCTTTAAATTGGTTGAAGTGTGTGTGATTCTAATGTTTTTTGAATACTTTTATGGTTGTGGCTCTTACGGTGATGTGTAATTTTGAAGATTATAAAGCAGAAAGATGGGAAGAACAGAGGATTTGCGTTTGTTACGATGGCTTCTGGCGATGGTGCTCAGGCTGCTATCGAAAAGTTTGACTCTTATGTAAGTTTGAACTTTTCAAGTTGGTTTTTGAATTCTACAATTGAGTATATTTGCTTTAGTTTCTTGATTAGGCTGTGGATTCGATATTTTGTGTGAATGCTAAGTTTAGATGTCAAATGATTATACATTTACGGGTAGCTTCTCTAACTTAGTTGGAGTAACACTCTGCAGCAGCTTCAATTTATGTAGGATGGTTTCTGCATTGAAATCAAGTTGTAGATTTTGGTAGTTTTCATTTTCCCCAAGGTGATTTGGTTAACTCGTCGAGGAGAAATGGAAGCAACTCAAGGAGTCGATGATGAGAAAGATTGGAAGTAGTTATGGTTGTTGCCATTGGCCGACTCTGGTTTTACAGTTTCTTATCACATATTTTTCTGAGTTGGTTCAATCTTGCAAGCTGGTCTTTGGATATTCCGTGTTTCACATGTGCTTAAACTATGAAATGATATAAATTGTATCCCGGCTTGTGCATTTGATTTGTTCGACCTGATAGAATGCTATTGAGGCTTGAGCCAAGCTTGATGCTCTTTAATATTTATTGCTTTGTTTGAATTGACTTGTAATTTGGTTTTGTGATCTAACAGGTCCATTAGTTCATTGTTGTGTTTCTAGTTAAGCAGGATGATTGATATTGTGTGAAGCGATGATGTTATTTCTTGTTGAAACAGAGTAAGCTAAAACAAAACTGCTGCATTATGAAGATTCATGGAAAGTTGGACCTTAGAAGATGATAGTTTAACAAATTTTGTTGCATAGGTACTTTGATTCAAAAAGGAGTGTTTGGATCCATGTGATCAGGCACTAAGCTTTAGATAAAAGTGTTATGCATGGATACAGTTCGACACACTGCTTTAGGTTCTTGATTTCACGACCAGCATCTGTTATGTTAGATTGGTGGTATCAAAGGTGTGGTGTCTTCACTGTCCTGCAACTTAGCAATAATAGAGGAACTTGTAGAGTTCATTTTAACTGGAAGTATCTTGTTAATGCTCCTGAAAAGACCTAACTGTATGTATTTCTCGAAACTCTATCTTCCTACAGAATTATGGGGGTGAAAGAAACTGGTCACCTTTTCACTGTAGTCTGTAGTCTGTAGTCTGTAGTCATTTGAGTTTCAAGGGGTTTACAACTTCTCAGTCAAAAGAACTGAATTCTGGTTATGCTTTTTATTGTTGATCTCTTTGGTATCCATTTCTAAATTGTACTCCATTTGCATGATTATTATTTATGCAGGAAGTGGTGGGCCGAATTATCAGAGTACAATTTGCTAAGAGATTCAAGAAACCTGTTCGTCCTGCTCCTGTAATAGTCCCTCCGCCTGGAGAGACCCGCCACAGGGTTTATGTATCCAATCTTGCGTGGAAAGTGAGATCAAATAATCTCCGAGAGCTATTTTCATCCAACTTCAATCCTGTTTCAGCAAGGGTCATATTTGATAGTCATCCTTCAGGAAGATCAGCTGGTTATGGATTTGTATCTTTTGCCACCAAAGAGGAAGCAGAATCTGCAATTAATGAATTAGATGGGAAGGTAATCAACCACTGTTATCTTAAGGCTCATTTAATTCTACTTATTTTTAATTTCTCAGATAATATCAGCGTATCAACTACTTTAATAGCTCTTAAAGATTTCAAATTAGTTGTGTCTACTTATGTCACAGAGTTTAATGAGGTTTTATGGCTCAGTCATAAGATTTTGTTCTGAGACTGCTAGGAGGAAAATGTGCATAAATTTGTAATCTTTGCAATTTTTGTCCCTATTGTATCCAACAGTCAGCATATTGCTGTTGGCTCCACCCACACAGTCAGCACACAGAAATAGTTTGATTCTTATTAAGGCCATCCACAATGCCGTTCGTCTCTTAATTGGGCCTCACACCACTTTTTATCCCATCCATTACTTAAGAAACAACACCCACAACCCACCATCCCTTTCCTTACACTATTCATATGTCCCACCCTGTAATTTTTATTTATTTCTTATTTCTTTTATTATTATACATTCTAACTAAATTAAATCCGCAATTTAATTAAAATATGAAATTTATTATAATTTAAAATTACTTAATTGAAATCCTAAAAAAACCGAAAATTACATAATTAAAAATCCGAATCTTTCTTCAATGTTGTGAGCTCATAGTACTGGTGTATGTGTAAAGACTTTCTGCAAGACAGTATACAAGATGCCTTTATTTGCTTCTTGAATTTCCAAAAGATAGATGTTTTGGTGTGAAAACAATATGAGGGGATGTGGTATTTATAAGTGGGAATAGATGGAATTGGGGTACTGAAAAATGAAATACTTCACACCGTGTCCCCATTGTCCGAGGAGCGCATGGTGAGATGTCAAGCCACCCTTTTTTTTCGTTCCTTCCTGTGACATCCACCCTCCCGAATCGTGATGGTGTGGATGCTCTAATTGTTGTTTAGGAATGAAGTTCCATGTGGAGGACTTGATGAAATGCCATTTAAAAAATGCCACTGAAAAGATATATAAATGTGAACCTATACACAATAAGAAACATTAGTATGGTTAGGCTAAAGTGACAAAACTGGTAAATTTCCATTACCTCATTGTAGGCCAAACTGACAAAACTGGTAAATTTCCATTATCTCATGGCTTATTGTAGTTATTGTGTTATTTTCAGGAGTTTGAATTGCTATTTAGTAAAGTAGCTGAAATTTGTGGTGACCCTTTTCAGAAAGATTCGAAATTAGAATTAATTGAGAATGTCTTTTTCTTTATCAATAGTAAACACATGCATTTATACAATATCCTAGTAAATAGATGTAACTTGCCTCTGGATGATATCTGTGTCCATCATTATCATAATTATGGTAAGATTTAAAGCTGGCTAAAAAGTGGTGCAGTCCCTCTTGTTTATGCCTTTATGGTTATGCTGCTTTTATAGTCATATGAATGAAAATTGAAGAATTCTCATCATTACTAATATTATTGCTCGAAGGAAGAAACCATGCTTTCCAAATATACCAAATTACTTGATATTGCCATGATTCCTTTCCTTGAATACTGTGATGACATAATACTGTGAATGCTCTTTGCATAGGAATTATTGGGGAGACCAATTCGTTTAAAATTTAGTGAAAGAGGCTCTACTGCTTCCGAAAGTAAAGAAGAATCAAACTCCGATGCTGCTGAGAGTGAGGCGGAATCAAGTGCAGAACAGCCCGAAGAGTCTTGAGATAGGTTTAGCTCGTCCCGCTTCTTGAAGCACTGCTCATTTTCAGTCCTGCACATGTACTCTTGATGATAATGAGTAATGTTGGAAATTTATTTATCTGACTCAATTTTGTGGTCATGAGTAGTAAATTAATAATAGTACATTGATTGAATCCTCACTCATCAGTGTTACACCTCAACAGGGATTGAGATAGAAGAGTCATGTGCAGAAAGATCAAAGAGGTGTGTTACATATTCATACTGATATTGCTGATTAATTTATTTACATATTAACGATCACATAACATCATAATTATATAATCGATTCTTATATAGTACTAGCATGTTTTAGAAGTTCACCACTTATTTAGATACAGTGTATTGGTCAAAGGCTCAAAGCTATAGGATTGGGTATAGATTTAGTTAAGTTATAGGATTGGGTATAGATTTAGTTAAGTTATAGGATTGGCTTGTTAATTATCTTATCCTGCTACTATATTAGTGAACAAAACTGAATAATTCTTTAACTGCCTTTACGGCGAATTAATGTTAGGGATGATTTATTAGTTCTTAATTTATGCTGATAGTAACTTTTGCGTAGTACACGTGATTATAAGTTTGGGATGATTTATTATTTCTTAATTTATATAATAGGAGTAATAAATTATACACAATTAAGGTAATTTAGTCTTTTTTATATAATTAATTTCTAAAAATTAGGGATTAGTTTATTTTAAGTAAAACTAACATTTTTTCAGGAATCTAATTATGTACAAGATCGAATCCAATTTCAAAATGAAAATATACTTTTATTATCATAAATTATAGTAGTAATAAATAATTCACTATTAGTTACTTATACTTAATCATAGTATTTTTTTAAAAAAATGACAAAAGATATAGAAACAAACAAAAGTAAAATAACAAAACATAAAATACAAAAAAAAAACTAAAGAAACATATTGGAGAAAAAGTAACTCAAATCACACCGTGTTCCTAAAGAAAAGAGGTAACAAGATTACATGTTTAAACATATACGTTGATGTCAACGTGATTATTACAAGTGACGGGGAAGAAAAAGTCAAACATATTCTGATAATACAGTGCAAACTGCAATATGACCGAACTAAATATTGAAGTCAACAAACATTTCATCAAAAAATAAATAAATTAAAGAATGATTATGGATATATATTATGACCTCAAGAAAGTTAATCGAAGTATTAATTAAATTAAGTATCAGAACCCTGTTATTTAACTTTTGAGGGAAACGTTTAGAAAGTTTGACGAATGTTAATTAGGAAACAAAAATTAAGGAGCGAATCAAATTAATTAGAAATTGCCAAAGTTAGATAAGTATATTGGTACTAAATTCGTTTCTACGTTGTAAATTTATAGTGTGTTAAATAGGTATGTAAATTTTGCCAAATATTCAATAAAATTTGGTTCAAATGTCACATATAGTTTACTATTTCGACAGTTGGACAATTTTGTAAACTCCCACTAAAGGATAGATCATAGAGCCATGAGTAATTAATTCATTACTTAATAATAGACTTTTACACATAATACGTACTAAGTAGTAATTCAATAAAAGCGTGCAATTATTCATCAATTAATAGACATCACAGTGTTTCTTAATATGCTTAAATGCCAAATTTGAAAAGTAGGTGCCCCTTTTTTAATGTTAGCAACATTACTTCAAATTTGAAGTAGTACATATAATACACATATTTTATTGAATTTGTAAATATCATTGGACTCATTTAATAATTATTCTTTAGTTGGTTGTATGCAATGTTAAATCTGTGAAAGTCAAGACGACTTTGACGATTTTGGTTGGAGGAAGTAGTTGTATCATAAATTCTACAACTTCAACTTTTCTGCCCAAAGCTGTTAAAATTAAGAGCACATTGTTGTGTTTTGCAGTATTCATTGGACTTTCTGTACCTGAGCATTGTCATTCTGTTTTCCTCATGGACAGGTAAAATTAATTACACAGATAATTCATAATAGGAATACTTGTTTGTTAGTGTGTGTGTGAAGAGAGAGATGATATATAATTATATGTGTTTGTATGTATATTAGAGGTGGCGTGTTGGATGCATTCTGGGGAGAGGCAAGCGGCGAAGATGAGAATGGCTTATCTCCGATCAATGCTAAATCAAGATATTAGCATTTTCGACACCGAAGCCTCCACCGGTGAAGTGATTTCTGCGATTACTTCCGATATTCTCCTTGTTCAGGATGCCATTTCCGAAAAGGTTCGTTTTCGAATAAAGATAAATATACATAAATTGTAAACCAAAGTTAATTTTATCTAAATTGATTTACTATCTACCCCTACCCTATTTAAAAAAATAATTCAGCAAGCATATCAGCCTAATAATTAATAATTGAGTGCTAGTACTTTTGTAATTATGTGACGGGTAATTGTGTAAAATCTCTTAAATTAGGGAACTATAAAATGACAAAATTCCAATCATGTAATTTACTAAATTTATCGTTGCCCTTCATTTTTATTACTCTAACTAATTCATTCATTATTATTTGCGTCAATTAGTCACCTAATAATAGTCCTCCTAACTATTTTTGTGTGCTACATTAGGAATTACAGCTGTGTTTCCTAAACTACTCCAAAGTTCCTAAATTTAATCACGAAAAATACACATGTGACTTTGCTACATTTATTTTGTTTATAATAGGCATCTATTCCTAGTTTGAATTCGAACACCACTACTGTAAAAAAAAAATTACTACTCCACTACTAATTTCTCATTGAGGATTTTCTAATTTATAATTCAATTGGGTGGGGAGGTACATGCAATCTTGATGTTATGTTTCATTAATACTACATGTTTCCAAATTCCATTAGGCCCACAAATTTTACTTATAATTTAAATAATAGTACCATTTTCCAATAATACGGTATTTACCTATGAAAGTTAAAGCGCAAAATTTGATGAGTTGGTCGATGCGGTGTTCTCATTTACTACTATCTATTATTCATAGCCTATTTTATTTATTTTATTTTTTAGAATATTATACTACTAGTATATTTGCGTCTTTGACGAAGTACTTAGTTAATTAACTAGGTTTTCTCACAAAAAAAAATAATCTTAGATATTTAGGTTTTATTTATAGTGAATAGATGTGGGAGAGGCTGCCCCTCGTTTATTCGAGTGGCTTTAATTTCTCTGAAACTGACTTTTGTGGTGTATTTAATGCATATATGTTCATCTGCATTTATTTCATTTGGTTAGATGGTTGGGAAGGGTTTCAAATTCCAATCTCCCTTATTTGAATAGATCAGCACTCCCATAAATATTTTGGGTGCAGTTGGATAGTAGAGAAATAAACGTGACCATAATTTATTATTTCCATGTGGTCGCCTTTCTTGATATACCTTAATACCTGTCAAGTCGGATATTCAAATATATTTTCATTATTTTATACTAGTATTTTACTATCCATGTATTAAATATTATTTTATACTAGTTTATTACTATCCATGTATTAATTTATTTTATCTTGTAATTCTTGTAGATGGTATTGGAATAACATATGTTTAATGCAATTAAATTGTTATGAAAATAAAAATATTCAATTCATGTCAGTAAAGGCCAAATGGACAGTTTGGTAGGATAGATAATTTATTATAGGAACAAACATAACATAAAATGTGTGTTTTTATCATATTTGAACCCGATCCGATTGTACATCAATCGAACTGAAACCCTATTTCGAGCTCGAATTGACTAGACTCGATTCGAGCCCTAGGAACATGCATGGTCAAGGACAGTTACATATAGTATAACACTAAATTAAAACAAGCTCCACAAATCCTTCATCTTTACATGTAACTTCATGAGTTAATTAAAAAGTGTAGATTAATTTGTGTTCATGTACATATAATATATGCAGGTGGGGAAGTTTTTGCACTACGTGAGTCGTTTCATAGTAGGCTTCGCCGTTGGTTTCATGAGAGTTTGGCAGATCAGTTTGGTGACACTTTCCATAGTGCCATTAATCGCAATCGCCGGTGGGATTTACGCCTATGTGGCGACCGGCCTAATCGCCAGGGTTCGGAAATCTTACGTCGAAGCTGGAGAAATCGCGGAAGAGGTGATAGGCAACGTTAGAACGGTGCAAGCATTTGTGGGAGAAGAGAAGGCAGTGAAGTCATACACAGAATCCCTTTTGGGGACATACAAGTATGGGAGGAAAGCCGGGCTTGCCAAGGGGCTTGGGCTCGGGACGCTCCACTGCGTCCTCTTCCTCTCGTGGGCGTTGCTCGTGTGGTACACCAGCGTCGTCGTTCATAAGAACATCGCCAATGGTGGAGAGTCCTTCACCACGATGCTCAATGTTGTCATCTCTGGCTTGTAAGTTCATAAAATGATTATAAAAAATACTCTCTCCGTCCCCGATTAATTGTCACTCTTTTCTATTTCGGTCCGTCCTTCAATAATTGTCATATTTCACTTTTACCATAAATGGTAAATAGGTCTCACGTTCCACTAACTCACTCCACTCACTTTTCTTTATATTTCTTAAAACTCGTGCCCGGTCAAAGAGTGACAATTAATCGGAGACGGTTAGAGTATTGTTTTTTGATTGGTTTGGATCAACTCTTTGAATTAGTCCAAATTAAAGTCCATACTATTTTCTAATTGGTTTGGCCCCTCTCTCAAATTAGACCAGATTTAAATTCTAGATGTATATTGATTGGGACCAGTCCTATTTTGAATTAGACAAATTAAAGTCCAATTATTTTGATTGGTTTGGACCACCCTCCAATTAGAGTAGATCAAATATAAAGCCTAGATATATTCCAATTTAATTGGTTTGTCCATCTTTTAAATTAGACTAAATTTAAAGTCTAGATACACTTAAAGTATGATAAAGCTGAAATTTAATTTATATAGCGATTTCAGTTCTCTCTTTACACTGACACGGGATATATTTGTTATATTTATTTGTTTCATTTGCCCACACCCGAACTAATATGATCATGTGGTCATCGCAGGTCGCTCGGGCAGGCAGCGCCGGACATCACGGCCTTCATACGGGCCAAGGCGGCCGCGTACCCCATCTTCGAGATGATCGAGCGGAACAAGACGAGCAAGAGCAACGCCACGAGACACGGGAAGAAACCAAACAAAGTGGAAGGCCACATCAAGTTCAAGAACGTGAAGTTCAGCTACCCTTCCCGCCCAGACGTCGTCATCTTCAACAAGCTCTCCCTCGACATCCCACCCGGGAAAATCGTGGCCCTCGTCGGAGGCAGCGGCTCCGGGAAGAGCACCGTCATATCCCTGATAGAGCGCTTCTACGACCCGCTGTCCGGACACGTCATGCTCGATGGGAACGATGTTAGAGAGCTTGACCTCAAATGGCTCAGACAGCAGATTGGTTTGGTGAACCAAGAGCCTGCCCTGTTTGCAACCACCATAAGAGACAACATCCTCTATGGGAAAAATGATGCAACCAATGAGGAGATCACACGTGCTGCGAAGCTGTCTGAGGCTATCAACTTCATAAGCAACCTTCCTGATAGATTTGAGACTCAGGTGGGGGAGAGAGGGGTGCAGCTGTCTGGTGGACAGAAGCAGAGGATTGCGATATCGAGGGCGATTGTGAAGAACCCTTCGATCTTGCTGCTGGATGAGGCCACGAGCGCGCTGGATGCTGAGTCCGAGAAGAGTGTGCAGGAGGCTCTCGACCGTGTGATGGTCGGGAGGACTACCGTGATCGTTGCACATAGGCTTTCTACTATTAGGAACGCGGATGTGATTGCTGTTGTGCAGAATGGGGCCATTGTGGAGACTGGGAGCCATGAGGATCTTATGTCGAGGCCGAATAGCGCTTATGCTTCGCTTGTTCAGTTGCAGGAGGCCGCCTCGTCCACCTTGGCTCGCTTGCCCTCTCATAGCGGCCGCCCTCTCAGGTAATGAAGACCGAATCATCTTATTTGATTGTAAAAAGATAGGTTCAAAAAGCCCCTACTAACATATTTTTCTGCGTCTGCCACTGCTTGCAGCATTAGGTATTCGCGGGAAGGTAGCATAAAGTTTTCGAGGGAGCTGTCGCGTACAACAAGGAGCCTTGGTGCAAGTTTTCGATCTGAGAAGTCTTTAAGTAGGTTTGGTGGTGATGGAGGTGACAATGTTGTGAAGCCGGCTAAGGTGTCTTCGAAGAGACTGTATGCTATGGTGCGGCCAGACTGGTTTTATGGCATTTCCGGCACTATCTGCGCGTTCATTGCTGGGGCGCAGTTTCCTCTTTTCGCGCTTGGTGTCACGCAAGCTCTTGTGTCTTACTACATGGATTGGGACACGACGCGTCGGGAAGTCAAGAAGATCGCCTTCCTCTTTACTGGAGGTGCTGTCTTGACTGTGATCGTCCACGCCATCACGCATCTCAGCTTCGGGATCATGGGAGAACGCCTCACACTTCGTGTTCGAGAGAAGATGTTCACTGGTAGTACATTGCCACAATCTTGCTGTTTTTTGTCATGAAAAAATGGTGTCATTACACTTTTTTTGTCAATTGCAGCTATGTTGAGGAACGAGATCGGATGGTTTGATGATGTGAACAACACGAGCGCCATGCTAGCATCGAGGCTGGAGAGTGAGGCGACGCTGTTGAAGACGGTGGTCGTTGATCACTCGACCATTCTGTTGCAGAATGTAGGCCTTGTTGTGACTTCGTTTGTCATCTCCTTCATGTTGAACTGGAGGCTTACTCTTATTGTCATTGCAACATATCCTTTGATAATCAGTGGCCATATTAGTGAGGTACCTCTCAAACTCAACCAATCAGTGCTATCTACTTTATGTATATGTGTATATGTATACTGATTGCTGTTTTCAACTTCAGAAACTGTTCATGAAAGGCTATGGTGTGGACTTGAACAAAGCGTATCTCAAAGCGAACATGCTTGCTGGAGAGGCCGTGAGCAACATCCGTACAGTTGCAGCGTTTTGCTCAGAGGAGAAGGTTGTTAGTCTCTATGCGCGCGAGCTGGTTGAGCCATCAAGGAGCTCATTCAGGCGTGGCCAAGCTGCCGGGATCTTCTATGGAGTCTCGCAGTTTTTCATCTTCTCATCCTACGGTCTTGCCTTATGGTATGTATGTGTGTATATACATATGTTGATCTTCTTATATGAAAACTAACTTGTTGAAATTAGGTATGGTTCTACTCTCATGGAGAAGGGGCTTTCCGGGTTTAAGTCAGTGATGAAGACATTCATGGTGTTGATTGTGACGGCCTTAGCTATGGGCGAGACGCTAGCAATGGCACCAGACCTTCTCAAGGGGAACAGGATGGTGGCATCCGTGTTTGAAATGCTGGACCGGAGGACTGAGATTGTGAACGACGTGGGAGAAGAGGTTGTGCGGGTAGAAGGCTCAATCGAGCTCAAGGATGTCGAGTTTAGCTACCCGTCAAGGCCAAACGTGATGATTTTCAAGGACTTCAACTTGAGAGTTCATCCTGGAAGAAGTATGGCACTAGTAGGCCAGAGTGGATCAGGCAAAAGCTCTGTCATTGCACTAATCCTCAGATTCTATGATCCCACTTCTGGGAAAGTGTTGGTAGATGGTATGTTCCTTCTTATTTCAAGATTTGATATGATTTTCCTAGTCAAAATATGTAAGATACTATTCATATACAGGTAAGGACATAAAGAGGCTTAAGCTCAAGTCACTAAGGAAACACATAGGGTTGGTGCAGCAAGAGCCAGCTCTGTTTGCCACATCCATCTATGAGAATATCCTCTATGGCAAAGAGGGAGCCACAGAGGGTGAAATAATGGAAGCCGCGAAGCTTGCAAACGCGCATAGCTTCATCAGCGGGCTCCCAGAAGGGTACTCAACCCGGGTGGGGGAACGAGGGGTTCAGCTCTCCGGAGGGCAGAAGCAAAGAGTGGCCATAGCGAGGGCAATTCTAAAGAACCCTTCGATCCTGCTCTTGGACGAAGCGACTAGCGCTTTGGATGTGGAGTCAGAGCGCATTGTGCAGCAAGCACTCGACAGGCTGATGAAGAACCGGACGACTGTGGTGGTGGCGCACAGGCTGTCGACCATAAAAAATGCAGATCAAATCTCGGTGTTGCAAGATGGCAAGATTATAGAGCAAGGGACTCATTCAAGTCTAGTAGAGAACAAAGATGGTGCCTATTACAAGTTGATAAACCTACAGAGGCAACAGCAACACTAAATGCTTAAGCTATACACAATTTTTTTCAACAGATGTATGTGATTGTTTTTGTTGGAAAGTATTCGACGTGGTGTTTTTTATAATTAATATGAAATGTTTGCTATATGTTGAAATGGGAAAATCAATAAAAATCTTTTCATACGTGTTTTATACATATCCATTTTCTTGTAAAGAAGACTTTTACTGCATCATCTAAGCAATAAATCCCCAGGGAGCTATCATCTACTAATCATCATCTGCATTACTTTCTTCAACTTCTGGCTTGACAAAGAACTCAATATAGGCAATGCGGCTGGGCTGCTGATAGCCGGCCGAGTCAATGTGGGGATGGAGAACAGAGGGCTTCGCCACTGAAACAAGGTGCTGAATTTTGAGCATGCCACCTCTGCCAATTGTGGCCTTGCTCCCTCGATTGTCTTTCAGGACACTAGCCGGTATGTTTGAAGTTGTTGCTCGCAGGAACTTGTATTTGTACCTGACCAGACACGAATAAGCACTTCAGTAAGAGTCACGAAGCTGCGCATTATAGGCTAACAAGAAAGAAACCTGTGTGAAACTTGGCGATCACAGCTGAATGCAATCAGAAGGTCTGTATTGGCGTAGTAATTGAAATCTATCTGCAAGCAAACAGACTGTGGTAATCTTTGGACAAAGAATGGGCTCTTTGAACTAACTGAAAAGATTATTTAAGGTGTACCTGCAAGTCCCCGTGGCCTTCACCCCTGAAGATGACAGATGGGGGTGATGGCTGTAATGATATCTGAATGCTAGAGCCAGGCCATTCGAGGTCATCAATAGCTTCCTTTAGAGCTGCAGACTAATAGATTAAAAATCACTTTGCTGATAGAATAACCGTTCAACATTTTCTTAATTACCAAATAAAAGCCAAGTGTATCAACTATGGATCATAAGCATGAAGCATCACTATGTGGATAGTAGATAGTAGATACATTGGGATGATATGAGAAAAATAAAAATCAGTTTGGTCGGTACGAGTCTTATGACTATTTATCTCCATGATATAAGAAAATTAAAGAAATAAAAAACTAATGTGGATATGTTAGCATTTTTGTGTAGACATCTGTGCAGTAACTAATAACCAGTATATTTCTCCTGCCTTATCCAGTAGTATGAGACTGTTCAACGACTTCATGATAAATGCTGAAAAAGTAAGGGATGCGGGATGCCTGATACCTGCCAAGTTGCAGAGCATGGTTGAAGATTAAGATGAATTGTCTGTTCATCTCCTAGAATATCATGTGTTTTTATAATTTTCTCCTTGGGCTTACGTCTCAGACTTCCTTGAGGCTTATGGCTCATGGCTTAGAGCGCATTTTTAAACCTAGGCACTACTACTAAAATATGATTCTGTGATGCAAAAGAATACATGGTTCTCAACCTTGGTATACCCAAACAAGACCCTACAGCTTTCAAGGGAGCTTGCATCCTATAGGACTCGAACATGCAGGACCCAACAGCTTTTGTAAACTTTCAAGGACCATTCTGGGTATATCACTATATCTATTCTTCAAGTCACTTGAAACTCTTTAGAGACAATGGGAGGTAGCAAGAGTTTAAACTTTCAAGAATTTAAACCAAAAAATCCAAAAAAGATGCTTGACATGTCAAACTTTCATATACAAGTGTCAATAATATGAATATCTCTTTTGATCATTGGTTGTACACATACTTACTAATTGTAGCTATGGCAAGTTAAGTTATATGTTGAGTTGAAGCCATGAAGGAGAGATAGTGCGGAGTAATCAGCTCAAATTTATGTGCAAGTAGATGTAAGTTCTGGTAAAAGATCTTGGTGACAATGGCATTACCTTTTGCACAAGAGTGCTGAAGACTTTACAGCATATTAGGCTGGAGACTGGGCTCAGTGAATTTAGGCCACATATACAAGATTTAGCACATGGACATCACAAGAGTACTTATCTTCCAGAGGAGAACCTAATTTTACATTTCTTATTTCTTATTCCTTATGTTCAATATTTGGTAACTATATGTTAGGACATATTAGATCTGCTTACGTACAAGTGAGTAACTTATTCTGATCATTATACTTATAGAAATTAAAAATATTGCATAAGGGAACGAGAAATACTTTAACCGTGAAACTAAGAGGAGTGCTTCCTGCTGGTTCAAAGTTGTAGTCCCATGAGATTGTCTCTGGAATAATTGTCCTTATCTCTGCATAAATGCAGGCATCTGGAGAATCAACAGATCTGTAACATGCAAAATAAGTAAGCAGATCAGATTCTAATTAAAATAAATGTTTTAATAAACAAAAGACCTCAGAAAAAAAAAGTAATATGTTGAGCATATGACACATATTAATCGGTTGACATTTTTCAGATGCCTTCAACAGTCAACACTGAATGCAGTAGATTGCATTTATCAAAGATTGTTGTGATCTATCTCACTCACACATATTTTATCCTAGCACTTCACCTTATAACAGTCCATTGTAGTTTAGGTCCTCGTATTCCTATCGTCTTAAGTCTTGAATATTACAAATAAAACATTCCGTTGCCTAGGAGTTTTACATTTGCAAGACAAAAAATTAACAGGTTTAAGTTCATTAAAACTCAAAACCATATAAAATTCAAAATCAGAGAGTTTAATAACATAAAAGATGTTATGAATTTCTCCTTCCAACTTCCACTTATCTGCAAACTCGCCCCAAATCAACATTTTTATCAATAGTAACCTTTTAAGTTAGTTAAAAACTAATCTACACAACAAAATCCTCTCCTAAGAGTAAGGACAGAGACCAAATCCCTGATGACAAATGCACACTAAGAAAACAAGTCCATTAATTCCTAGCAATCACAGCATAAGGAATACAAACAACATGAATGCATTTAGTATCAAAATCAAAGTCGGAAAATTCCAAAACCAAGCACAATAGAGTGGCCGATGATATACAACACAAAAAAACAAAGCAGTGGAGATGTTAAAATCCGAACCGGAGCATGAGTTGCATATCGGGGCCTGGATAGCGAAGCTCGAGAACGTTCGACCTGCCCGGGACTGAAAATGTATTGAGGCAGTCAATAAAGAGCCCCAAGCTCACCCCAAATCGCGGCCGGCCGGTCGCCGCGTAATCATATTTGATAAATAACTACCAAACGAAGAAACAAACCACAAGTGTTGAATTAAACATAAAGTAATTTGCAGTTGTATAATAGAATAAATAAGACCTACAAAAAACGAATGAATAGTACCTCGCGTTGTAAGTAAACCTTGGCTTGAAGACAACCGGTTTCCTCGACGATTATCACTATACCGTGTTCGGATAATTCTACGAGAGCATCCTAATTGATTGTAGGCCGATTAAGATGAGCTTTTGTTGAAAATGAGAGATGGGAGAGAAGCGGAATAGAAACCTGAAAGCGCTTCCACCGAACGGAGCAGAGGGCATCTACAATGCCTCGTACGCTGTCCAATTCGCAGACCAAGTCAGCCTCAGTATCTACGGCCGCCGCCGAGCTCATTATGTCGCCGACGACGACCGTCTCCTTTTCCCCGCAAAAAATGAGGGAGGAGATTGCGGATTGCCTATTTGGGGATTTTCGAAGTATCCTTTAAAGTAAGTTACATATTGTGATTAGAAATTATAGTTGTATCTTGCATTGTTAAGAGCATTCGTAATAGGGGCGCCGATCGACCGCCCTTCAATTGTCGCCCAGATCGGCTCCTACTTCAGATAGAGGCCCAATCATCGACTGGCGGACGCCAGAGGAGTGGGCATAGCCGAAGCTTGATCTGCACCTAATGTGTGCGCCAATCTTATTTTCAGTTTTTCTTTCTTTTTTTTTATCATTTTATAATATTTTTCTATGTTTTTTCCTCAAATTTATTTCGTTTTTTATTTTAGTTGCCATGTTAATATTCAAACTCAATTAATACCACAAAGTTGTTTAACAACTCAATATTTTATTTGATCTTATTTTTATTAATTTTTTTATATTTTAAAGATGTCAAGAAGTAATAAAAATTTGAAAATCCATTGCATCGAATTAGTTCAAACGTGATATTTTGAAAACTTTTTAAGTAAAAGTCGTATTTGCATTTGCATTGTGCTAACCAGGGTCCTATTCTAATGCTTTTAGCACCCTAATCCAAAATCAAGACTAAATCTCCACCCTTGGATTTTAAAATGAGTGGATGAGATTAAAGCTCACAAAATCTCAATAAATAATAGACAAAATATCAACAAAAGTGTAATATCGTCATTATGTTATCATATGATAATTTTCATGAGTGTTTTTTTATATCAACATTGTGTATTACAAATATCAACAATATGACATTAATATCAACACATTTTTATCGAGATTGACATACGCATAATATTGAGATTTTCGCCTACAATATATCGAGATTTTTTATCGTGCATTTGTTAAAAATAAATTGCTTATCAACACGTATTCTAAAATTGAAATATAATTTATCAAATTTCATCACCCGAACATCGTCGGAACATATGCAATTGAGATCTCGTTGGAATCCTTATTAAATTATCTTTAATTTGATATATTTTTTTTTGCGAAAAAATAATTTAAATTGAGAGAGTTACGTAAATTTAAAGATTTGAGATGATTTTGATATAGAGAAAGTTAGTAGCTGGGCATTATAATTACTACATATAGTGATTTTGACATTAATACCCTTATAATTTAATTTCATAATTAAATTTTAAATAATTAGTGTAATTACTAAATTTGTTGAAAATATAGTGGTGTGTCCTTGCCTCCCAATCCAAACTCTCTTTCACAAACACAGATCACAAATCAACAACAATGTCTCTCCACCTAGCCCTCCACCCTCCTTCCTCTCTCACTCTCCTCAATCCATCTCACAGATTCCGCTGCTTCTCTCCTAAACCCCACTCTCTCTCCTTCTCTTCAAGCCCCAGGCGCGCCGCCTTCTCCATTCGCTCCTCATCCGATAATCCTGCCTACGTGGACGAATGGGGAGACAAATCGGAGCCCGAGCCCGAGCCCGTCTCCAGATTCTCGGCCGCCGATCCGCCCAAGGACGACGACGAGTGGGGAGGAGGAGCTGAATTGGGGAATGGAACCCCGGCTGCTGCCGACGGTGACGGGAAGCTCTGGGAGCTTAAACGGGCTCTCGTGGATACTGTTTACGGCTCGGATTCTGGGTTTCGGGCTTCGGCGGAAGTTCGGGCTGAGGCGCTTGAGCTTGTTACTCAGTTGGAGGCTGCTAATCCAACTCCCGCGCCTACGGAAAGCCCTGATTTGCTCGATGGGGATTGGATATTAGTGTGAGTTCGTTGTTTTATTCTTACTTTTGCTACTATGTGCATTTTCTGTGGTTAATTGATTTCATTTTCGAATTGAAAAAGTTGTGCATTTTCTGTGGTTAATTGATCTCATTTTCGAATTGAAAAAGTTGTTAGAGAAGAAGGTCGTTTATGTTTCATGAGAATCGGGTAAAATTAGATAGAAATTACTCTTGGACTTTTATTTTATCTATTTAGGCAAATCGTAAAGAGTAAATGATCACTGAATGAATTTGTACTTGTGCTAATATGAACATGTGGTTTGGGGGTCCAACAATCAATTAGACTACTTGCTTTTTACTGAAGAATTTGGAATTGGTGATTCCCTAAAGAGTCAAGCTTCCTTTTTCTCACCCACCAACTAATTATTTTGGTGCTTATCACAAACCATTTAATTTTTCCCTTGAAATTTGCTCTTATTTACCAATAAGAAGAGGGCACTGATCTTATTTGTAAAAGTGAGTTTTCATCTTGGAATAACTTTATTATGCAAAACATAGAGGAAGCATTTACTTTTGAGGATAAGCATAGGTAGATAAAAGGTAGTGTATTATTAATGCTTCAATCTTCATTAGTTGGATGAATTGAAATTTGGGGTATGTTGAGGTCGTTGATTACTGTTATCATTTGAGCTAGTTTAGTTTGATTCATATCTCATTGAAAGGGTGAGATTGGAAAAATCTTGATAATGAGGATAAATTGCTCAATAAATTACTGAAGCCTGCCTTTAGGTTGACGTGCCTGGTTGAGGCTCAGGTCAAGGCTCACTCTTTTTAGACTTTTGGCTGTTTAAATGACGAGAGTTGATCTGTCATACTAGCGAAGTTTATGGGGCTCATAAAACCATAAAGAAAGCTTTTTAAATCAGTGCAGATGATATTTGCAGTAACTGGGGCTAGCAAGATTGTTGGTGGGATTGTATTTGCCAGATTTTTCCTGGTATTTGGTGATGACGTGATGCTGAAAATATGTTGGTAGAAGGCGACAAACTTTTATCGCTGACTTAAAAATATTGTTAAAATAAGTCTGAAAACATGTAAAACGAATGGAGTATACAGATTTTGAGTACCTCCATATACTACTGCTGATCAATTTGGCTCTCTAGCCTAAGATTATGAAAAATGGATGCATTTGGCTCTTTTTTCTGGGATCATTATAGCCAGAAATTAAATAGGTGGGATATGAAGCTCTGTATATATGCTGCAATTCCTCAGATTTTCATTTATCATGCCTCAGGTACACAGCCTATTCTGAATTATTGCCTCTACTAGCGGCAGGCAGTATTCCGCTTTTGAAAGTTGAAGAGATAAGCCAATCTATTGACTCGAGCAGCCTTACCATTGAAAATTCAACCACATTATCGAGTCCTGTTTCCACCATATCGTTTAGTGCTATAGCATCCTTTGAAGTTCGGAGCCCATCAAGAATACAAGTAATTTTCTTACACCACCTGTATATAGATGAAGTGAGCTCCATGGTTGGAGATATGTGTTATCTAACTAACTACTCATCGTTCACAACTTGTGCAGGTTGAATTTAAAGAAGGGAAATTCAAGCCTCCAGAGATCAAGTCAAGTATAGATCTTCCCGAAAGTGTCAATATTTTTGGGCAGAACATAAATTTATCGCCAGTACAGCAGTCTCTGAACCCACTTCAAAATGCTATCGAGGGAATTGCACGCACCGTCTCTGGCCAGCCTCCCCTTAGCGTACGCATTCCCGGTGAACGAACAAAATCATGGCTTATGATTACATACCTTGACGAAGATTTCCGTATATCAAGAGGAGATGGTGGCCTTTTTGTGCTTGTGAAGAAAGGAAGTTCACTTTTGGATTAGCACCTATCATATGGGAGGCAGATTTGTTGTGTGTATATATCTTTATACATAAATCAGCATTTCCGTTGCTATTGATGATGTGATTTTTTGCAAATACACATCGCATTACGATGTTTGCAGCTATCTTTAGACTTGAGGCATATGCAGATTCAACTGAAAAATTGTCTGCTGCCCGAAACTGTGCACATTGAAATTCTAGTAACATTATTATCATACTTATGTCTATTCTGTGTTTCTGTAGTTCAATATATATTCCTGTTCGTTTCTTTTTGCTATCTCAATCCATTAGAGTCAAAGTCTTTGCAATAAGAAGAGTTTTATAAGAACCATGAAGACAGTAAAGGAGTAGCAATGCAATATAAATGGCACATTAAAAGAGGTTAATTTTTATTCATGTAGTTGTCTTAAGATGGCCAGTGTCTAAACAAAAAAGAATGAGGTGACAGTGAATCAGTGATCAGTCGTTACTATCAACGAGAAGAAGCAGACTTAGATCAGGCATTAGTGAGTCCATTGGCAGGAACTTTACCCGTCGCAACGTCCTCACAAAAATCAATCAACTGTTAAATGCCAATTACAAGGGATCTAATCTAATATCTACTCACCGTGTGTGCTATTCTCCAGCCAAAGACCGGAAAAAACACCCGGCTTCAGAACCCCCCATGAATTGTTTACACTGCACATCGCCCCAATTTGAGGCCTGCACAAAAAATTTGATGATGCATTTACTCTAAACTTGGTTAATTTGGTCGCTGCTCACCACCATGGAAACTTGTAAATTTCCCCAGATGTTAGACTCCCAATCGAGGCAAATGTCGTTAGCAAAGTCAGTTTGGTGAAGATGATCCCAGTGGCAGACCAGAAGCACTCTAATAAATAATTTAGTCCAGGCGCTCCTTGTGCCCTAACACTGATGGTCCTCTGATTTTAAGGCGCCTGGGCCCTATCTCAGTTTGCCGAGGTTCCCTCATGGTTTTCCCTAGTTCATTCACATGTATTCGATCTCTGTCAGTTTCTCCATGGTTACTCACAACTACGCTTTCTTTTCTCTTAAACTTGATTGAGATTGGAATTCTTCTTGCCGTCGGTGGTTTGTCACCACCAACCGAGGCTTCTTTTGAATCTGCAGAATTAGAATGGCCATGACGGATTTGATCATGGTCAGCAGTAGGACACCACTCATATGATGTTAATTGCTTGCAATGTACTTCAGGTTGGAGCTTCTTGAGACGCTTGAATCCCTGAATAGAGAAGTTGTATATTGTCAAAATCAAATATAATAAGACATGAAACGGGGATGCTCCCACTAAATTGCAACTGTTACAGTTAGTGTGAGGTGAAACATGGTTTGCATTTAAGCACATTTTCTGGACAAAATTTGATCAGTTAGGACAACAGGGTGACTACCATTCTAGTTTCGTGATGTCACTACATTTTACTAATAACTAGTACAAAAACACCATTTTTGTTTTGCAAAATAACAGTTTTACACCAAAACAGTAACATTCTGAAGGAGCAACAGATGCATAATAATCAGCAATAATTTAAATCAAGAAAAACAAACAGAGCCAACAGTAAATATATTTATATAAATAGTTGCTGCTGAAAGCCCGAATGCATTTCTTTAGTTCTTTTTATTTCTCTTTTTTTAGCTGATCATTTCTCCAAGTTTCATTCACGCCGTCCCTTTGCTATCATAAACTTATAAGCAAATTTAGAGATATTATACAAAACAAGCAATTTATTTATTTCCGTATTCAAGTCATAGAGCAGAATTGTAAATGCTCCAAAAATAACAAAACGGCTGAATTCTCTACCTGTTGTTCAGTATTAGCAGACTGAGAGAGACATTCAATCTTCTGGTCCACTTTAAAAGACCTCCGTTTGACACGGAAAATTTCAGAATCGGAATCATCACTTTCTTCAATGATGGTATCTCTGGTAGCCAGATAGTGACCAAGTTTGCTTTGGGAACTAACATATTCGCTGCATGAGGATTTTGAGACTTCAGAGCTATTTCCAACAATATGTCTGGACAACAGCTGAGACATTTGATTCTTCAAGTTGGGGACTGTGTGTTCCTATAGTGGCAACAAAAATTCACAACCATGTAAGTCTATACTTGGATGTATGTGTGTGTGGGAATAAACAACTCAAACGAGAATGAATCTTACATTAGTGTTATAGTCAGGATTTTCAGTTGACATTAGTGAAGATGAACCAAAACCAGAATCGTAATAACAATACGAAGTTTGAGTCCCAGCAGATCCAATGCCATCACAAAAGGGATGATTTGGAACTTGGGAAGTTTCACGAGAAATTTCGCAGTAAGGAATATAACTATCACTTTCAACTCCTGAGTATATGCTAGATAGCAAAAGAAAGTCCTCACTTGTTCTACAACATTTTTCAACCTTTTGTGACATACTCTCCTCCTGTTCAAACTGCCTTGCTGCACCTTCCATTTCCAAGATATCTTCCCTTACACACAGTGCTAGAATGCCTCCACAATCCAAATGAAGTGATTTTATATCTGATATAAACCAAAGAACTATCATCATTAAAATTTATTGCATAAATATCTTGGTGATGAAAGTTGACATTAATATGAAGTTTGTTATACCATGGCGAAGGCACAGAGGATGCGAGTAGCACCGGCAATTGAGATATGCTACATAACAATCGCGTTTGCATAGACTGCAAAGAATTGTTCCATGGGAAAAAGAAGAAATAGCAATCCATTCCTTCAACTGCATCACACACCAGCGAGCACGATGCTGAAATCGGATCAAATTTACAAATGAAACCTTAATGTTTTCATGACATATCAAGTCTTGATATGAATAGTCTCGGTCTTCGAGTTCTGCACTAGCATAAAGCAGCATTGCTTCTTTGCATAGCAGCTCCTCTTGAGGAAGGAGAGGTGTCCTGTTAAGCAAAGCATAGCGGCAGCTAGCTATTGACCCCAAAGGAAACCAATCACCAACAGCAAAGTTGACAGCTTCACCACAATTGAAACCTGAAAGTCCCAAGATCAAATGTATTTCACTGATTAGAAAGATCGGGAGACATCATTATTAAAGGTGTACCAAGTTCCAGAGAAAAAGTGCAAACCAGATATCTTAGAAGAAACAAAACATACCATGGCTGAATCCAGCATGATAAGCCCTGGGAAAAGTAATTACATATTCACCAGGCTTCTGCACAGCTTTATAAACAGGAACATCATGTTCGAGCAAAACTTTGGGTGGAAACAATGTCGTTTTGCCTAAAAGGACATCAAAAGCTCCATCCTCACCCTCAGCTGACAAAATTTCTTGAGTATAAACATGCTCCCTGACAACCTTTTCAAAATCCTGAGCTGCGGGACCAGGAATGCCATACCAAGTTTTTGCTGCACCACAATGATGATAATTGATGCTGCATATGCAAAAAATCTATCAGCTTAGAACTAAAGGAACCAAAATGGTAGTAGTATTTCAAGTAGGAGGGCACCTACCTGTACAAATAATGATCTTCCACATGCCATGCAAACATGCTAAAAAGCATTCCAATGTAAAGCATTGGTTCAGTGACTCCCTGGAATAGACCAAATATATTAAGTTAAACATTCCTAAACTCAGACTGCATAAAGTTCTAACAAAAGGATTCCATTTACCGGAATTGATGTTTCTAAAAGACGCAGTATGGATTTTGGCAGCCGTGAGAGTTTCTGAAATCAAATTATACAAGAATTACTTAAATATCCGTATAAATGTCCTGAAGAAACTTCAGAAAAGCAAAATATAATAGAAGGGAGGAGGTGGTTAGTATAGTTATGAAGTTGAGAAGTTCTGTAAGCAAATGAAGAATGGTAATTGATGGAGAAAATTTGTCGAAACTAGAAACAGCTTTGAAGGGAAGGATTGTGGAAGGCACTCAAGCTCTCTAATATTATGATATATACAAGGGTAACTAGTAGTAAAAAAAGTAGGCATACAATTGTCTTAAATATGAAGAGCTTTCAATAAGGAAAAGAGACAAGGTACTAGAATAAATTCATAAAAATCTTACATATGGGTTTCATAGAATACAAATTTATGCGACCCAGGATATGTAACCTCAGAAGTACTTATATCTTGTCCTATTTTCTTAGTAGAACTGAGATTTCAATATCAAGGGTAATAAGAGTATGACATGATAATTAAATAAGTGATTTTTTTTTGGTGGAGTCAAGACCTTCAAGTTCCATCTGCTTTTTCCAAGCGGGTCACTGGGAGAAGATGAAAATGCACTACCATCAACATCACATGCATATTCAACACTTTCGGTCTTTCCACAAGCTATTTCATGCCAAAATTCTTTTTCCATGAATGAGGGAGGAAGGCATCCAGCACTATAATATCTACGAGTGAAAATCTTGTTCGCCATTTTCTCGAAATCACGAAATGTATAGTTTCTGAAAAAGCACACTCGTGTTGAAAGCCTTAAATTAACTAAATAAGATTATCATATTTAAAAAATAAAAAACAAGTATGCACCTTCCACTCATGAAAAAGGTGACCTTGTCAACACTATCCCATTCAGCCAAACGAAGAGGCTGCACACTAGTTGTAAATTTGAAACCAGCTTTCTCTTTCATAAGAACTACACCAGCAGGCACAGAAGCACTCACAGGAGATACAATCTTGCAGATACCTGAAGATGAAGCAAATTTTCAGCAGTAGGTTTTCGATCCAAGGGCCTATAACATCAAATTATCAAATAATGATGAAGTATAATGTGAATGAAGGAAGAAATGGACCACTGGAACACTAGAGCAGGACAAAACATATTATCGTTCAACAGGCCAAACAATATAAACCTCCACTCAGTTATGCAATAAAAAACCTAGGAAACTTGAGTAGAACTTGAGCAGTGTACAAGATAGATTTTTTACTTATCAAAAAGAATAGATATAGTAATTGAAAGAGAAAACATTTGCATAAAACCAAGAACCTAAAATTAGCCCTACCATATTTTGAGGCTTCTGGAGCTATCTTTTGCAAATAAACTAAAGGATCCTGGAATTCCTCCATACTTGGAGTGTACAACGGACATTCCGGAATTTTCTCAGTCCATTCAAAGTCAGGTGTATCAAACTTTTCAACTTTGCGCTTAGAAATTTCAGCTCTTTCATTTAAATTGCTGCCAATATTTGAGGACATAAAGGAGTTTCTGTGCATCCTCACACCACATGATGCAGGTCTTAAAGCTTCCCCACCACTCCTATGCATCATGTTAGTCAAACAGGGGGAATCATCTTCCCTTTCTATTTTCATCTGATCAAGCCTTTTACGCTTCAAAAAATCCAGTTTAGATTCTCTTGGAATACATGCCCTTCCTTCCACCTGCCAAGTAAAGCAATAAAAATAAGATATATGCATGTGCATACCTTAGACTAGATTGAGACAAAACCATCTTTTCAACTACAATTTAACAGGCAGAAACATTATCGAAAAACCCATTTCCATGAATTTGGTAAGCAAAGCCATGAGAGGATAACCTATTTTCATCATTCACTTTCGTTTGTTTCCTTGGTTGGCAAAACTCAAATACAATTTTCAGCCATCATATCATGGGTCTATCCTTCTAAAAATCAGCATACACTGAAAAACAGCAAGTCTTCTCTAGCTATCTCATCAGTCATCAGGTGAAGCTATATAGTACTTCACTACCTTATGAAACACATTATAAGCAGAGAGAGATATAATAAAACAACTTCAAAAAAACACAAACTACGAAATTGGTCAAACAATGATCATGAAACTTGCGCGATACAGTCTCACCTAATTTTTTTTTTTAAAACACCTGCATGAACACATCCCTAAAGATCTGTTCATTAACAAAAAACTAAATTTGCAAGATCTGAAGTTTCATGGAAAAAGCAAGATACATTACAAAGTGTGGCACTTTGCCGCTGAATATATGTAGAAAAAAGAATTTGGATGGAGTATGACTACCAATTTAGTTATCCAGTTATCAATCAGGGGACGAAGATTTAAACAAAAAAATCACCAACAACAAAAAAAATAAAATGAAGCAGAATAATCATTGAAAGCGGAGTACAACATCAAAAATCCCAAAGTTTTAGTACTAATTGAAAACAGAATGCAAAAACATGTACATTTGTATATACACATATACATAGAGAGAGGGAGAGAGAGCTTCGCGAAGAGAACAGCAAATATTACTAAAAAAACATAATAGAAAGACTGGATGACAGTTGTGAATATCATAAGAATGCTTAAGATCCAAACGATCAAAAAGTCAGCCATATGAGCTACCAGAACCTACATTGAGCACAGAAATTGAAAACGGAAAACAAGAGAAATTAAAACAGAAGAGGCACGATTACTCCATCAACTAACAAACTATTACTCATACTCACCATCTCATTCCCGAAAACTCCACAATTAGACTCCGTCTTGTCCAATTTTTCGCCGGAAGTAGAATATACGCTTGAAAAACCGACTACAGCTGCCCTATACGACACTCCAGGGCAAACCAAACCATAAAAAATCGATTACGCATCCCACATTCTCCCTCAACCTCCCGGGACCGAGTCAAACTCAGATCCGAACGATTCCACCCACCTGGTCACCCAGCCAGCGAAACAGACGTCGGCGTCCTACGAAACGGAGTCCGAGTCAAATCATCCGGCGCCACTGTTTCGCCGGCGAAAGAGTAATTTTCCGGCGGGTGTAGAGACAACACAGAAGCGCGTTTTGTAAGTATAGAGAGAGAAAGAGAGAGAGGAACAGTAGATGGAATCTTTCCAAAAAGTGGGGTTTGGAAACCGTAAAAGAGAACTGGAAATGATAATTTTATTAATTTCAATATATAATTTCTGTAATTAGTCTTAAATTAATCACAGCGGATAACATAAATTAGATTATTAATTCCGTAATCCTATTTTTCTTAAACAAAAGGGCTATATAAATTAGTGGTGGTGGTTAAGTTGGTTCAACCAAATGCCTGCAGATCGAAACGACGACGTGGGCTTCATATTCTGCATCCCGATTTTGCCCCTCGAGGGGATCTATATTTACGGGGAGCAACGCAGGTGGTTGGGGGAGGATAGAGCTTTCTCTGAGGGGCTGAAATGGAATGACGGCATTACCGAAGAGTTGGTCAGAAGGTAGTAGTCACGTGGGGTGAGGAGCAGGTAATGAGTATAGGGATGCGGTTTTGTGAGCCGTTGGATGTCAATCTGTTACTCCGTATTAACGGCGCAGAAACGGAAATGTGGACAAAAGTTTACGCATTTGCCACGTAAGGCTTCTTTTTAGACAGCTTTACGTTGGTTTCAGCATCCACTAATTACGTTTTAAAAGCTGTTGATAATAAATTAACAATAATGATACAATGGTAGAGCTCTATCTTCCTTTTTCTATGGGACCCAATATTTAAATAATTATAGCATGTACAATTAATTGCTAAACATATGTACTAGTAAAATTTAAACTACGAAGAGCATCTCCAAAGTTTATTAATTTATTTTTAGATTCATACAAATCTTTAGTTTTGAAATAATGGCATGCATGCTCCTCATTTACTGTTTAAACTCTTGTACAAGCTTCTTGTTTTGGTTCAATTTTAAGCATGGAATTTCTAATTTGCTGTATTTTTGTTCGTCGCAATGTTGAGATAATTTAATATACTTGGGTGTTCGATTGTCAAGATTAAATCTCATGATTAAATATGTATCATGTTTGGTTCATAATATTGAACCCTACAACTTAATCCTAGATGGATAGTGACGTGATAATTAGTCATAGCCTCTCCCCTCTAACTAAAATAATCTCATAAATTAATCCTAGATGGATAGTTACATGATTATTAGTCATGGCAACCGAGCATCACCTTACTATTTATTCCATGATACCTTGCAGTGATTATTTTTTCTTTTCAAAACGTTCTTCCATAATAAGTGGATTATTTTTTAAGTAAAAATAGATACTAGTACTAGTATTTTTCATTTCATTTTATTTCATTCACTACTATTTTATACTCCTACCATTTTCTATTTAATTTTTTCTTCTACTTTATAATTAATGGGAGTATTTTTTTTGTATTCTCTCTAATATATAGAAATAAAACATAGTACTAGTACAAATAATAAACATTAAATATCATGCTAAATTTGAATATTTTCATTATTATAGTTGAATACTCCACATTTTGAATAAACCAAATCAAGAATATTCCTGATATTTATAAAATCAATAATTAGTCACCTTAGGCTATATTTTCAAGATTGAGTTTCCGGTCACACATTACAATAAAAACTAATCTCTAAATATTAAAACATGTAGAAACTTATGAAAATAATAACAAAGAAATATTATTATTGTTGTTGTTGTATTTGCTGAAATGTATATCAGCTAAGTACAGTAAGAAGCTTTGTAAGACGAATACTACAGAGAATCTCATGACAGTCAAGCACACCATAAAACCATCAAAATCAGAAGATGGAAGCTAATTAAATGTGAAGCTCACATCCTTCCTCACTTTCTGTTGAAAACGGAGTAATTTTTATTGCAAGAAGCAATATAACAAACTCTGAAAGCTGTAATTTATGTGAATTGAACTGAAATGACAATTAAACGAAATTAATACTTCTATATTCTCGTACCATGCTTTCTGGTCTTTCAGCTCCTGATCAGACAGCAAGCACTATAATTACTATGAGAAGCACGATTCCAAAAATCACGAGCAACAAGCAAGTCTGCGGAGGAAAAAGGAAATATGAGAAACCAACTACAGTCTGCATTGCTATTTAGTGGAGGTGAATTGATGTCAATAACTCACCAGTGATGAATTCGACCGTTGGGTCTTAGCTGCTTTGATAAGCTGTGATTTTGCATGAGCAGTTGCAGCATGTGAACCCTCAATGTTGGAGCCAATATCATCTGGGAAGATGAAAAAACTATATCAGGCTCCTTGATGCATTAACATCAAATGCAATGCAAAATCATTTACCAATCATTGTCCCTTGCTCGTGAACAAGTACAGCAAGGTCCTTGAAAATCTCATTTACTTCACCAATTTCAAGTTTTTCCATTTCATATAAATCTCAAATATTGATTGAAAATATTCTCCCACAGATAACACATGAAAATGGACAAATTTTTTTTACTAGCACAGCAAAAACGTCCCAAAATATCTAACACAGAACAAAGGATAGGCAGTTAACTGATCAAGCCAGAGTATGATCATGATATGAATTCCATTTCTAGACACCTAGCAGTTAGTATAACAAATGACAAAACCCTAACAAGTAAACACACAAACAAGGCTTCATTCAGTGACACCATACCAATCCTCAAGGGGCATCAGCCACTGCGTAAACACACACACGAACACAATCATACTCGAATTTCACAAAAACCTCAAACAAACATCACAAACATTTACTCGTCAATTCAAAGCACAAGCTAGGGCATTGTCGCAAACAAGACCTTGATCGTTACTAGCCGTAAAGAGAATTGTCCCCGTCTCGTCTCCGATTAGGCACTCAGCGATCCTCGTTGCACGGCTGGCTGGCAGACCCCAACATGATGGCTTCCACGTGGGTGGCTGTTCGTATGCTGACCAACTGAACTGCTGGTGTTGGTATGGTGGTTCCCAGCACGACGGCGGTAGTGACTGCCCCTGCTGGAGCTGTTGTGGCGGGTTCGGTGGATACCAACAAGAGTTAGCTTTTGATCGAGGGGGCTGCTGGTGGGTGTATGGATACGGCAGCTGGTCGGTGTTTGGAGGCGGCAGCTGGTAGCCGGAGAACTGGAATTGCGGCTGTGTAGCTGCGTACAGTGGTGTTCCATCGAGTGGGTCAGGTTCTGGGCGCAACAGAGGGAGCGTAGCTGCTGCCCTACGCTCATGCTCAATCAATCGAGTCTCGAGTCAGGCATGCCAAGCGAGGATATATTCAACGTTGCAGCTATTGAATTCAGTTGCAAGCCTTCAGATGCTTGCGATATCTCCGGCCATGAGCAAAGATTGACTTCGGCCATGAGTTTGAGGATGAAAGCACCAATTTGATAAAATAACAATAGTTGTATTTATAATAAAGATACTAACTTAATGAGCAAGACAAAAGATATGAAAAAGATAAGCAATCCCTAAATTATCTAACTAAATAATGCAACTAATATCTAACTAAATAATGCAACTAAATAATAATGAAAGATATGATAGAGATATGGAATAATGAACGATACCTGTCATCTTGTTACCATTATATAACTCTCTAAGTACTCTCAGTCTCCCGATTTCACGCGGGATGTTTCCATTGAAATTGTTGAAGGATAATGATAACACCTCAAGATGTGTGCATTTCCAGATATTTGGCGGAATCTGCCCTTCAAGTCGGTTCCTATAGATTGACAATCTTTTGATTTTGGGCATATTGTTGCACATATCATTTGGAAGCTGTCCTGATAAGCTATCATTTTGATTTCTTTAAGGGAAGACACGTTGAAAATAGCATGTGGCATGAAACCACTCAATTGATTATGGGACAAGTCTAATACTTGTAACATGAAGATGTTAAACAAAGACGCAGGAATTGTACCGAAAAAAGTGGTGTTGTACAAATAGAGTTCTTCCAGTTGAGGTAAATTACTCAACCATGTCGGTATTTCTCCGGTGAATGAATTGACTCCCGCATTCATCACCTTCAAACGACGCAGTTTAGAGAGCTCAAATGGTAAGATCCCCGTGAAACTGTTGGAACTGATGTCCAAACATCTTAGAAACGTTAGGTTTCCGAGACGTGGATCAACAGTTCCAGCAAGGTCGTAGCCAGAGAGATTGAGAGCAGTGACACGGCCGTGTTTGAGGCCACACGACACACCAACCCAATTACAAACTGACAGTAGTGATTTAGAGACATAATGTCTCCAAGCCATAATAATATTGTGACTAATTTACCCTAACATTAAAATATTAAATAGATATATACCTAATTAAGGAAAATTTAACCAAATTAATTATTCTTATCTAAATGCATATATGTTAATTGGAGATAAACTTAATCATGCAACTAGAGTAATGAATTTAAAATTTTTTCAATCAAAACCATTCTTGTCGTGTAAATTTTTAAAACAATTAATTAAAAAATCAGTAATTTAGATTACCAGTATTAATTAACACACTACATAACTAAATTATTATATTTAATTGTAAAATAATTTGATTACTTAAATAGCATCATATGCTTTTTCAAATAGATTTTACGTTGTGCTATTCTTTCATAACTTATTTTTTTCCTTAAATTTTCTGAAACATTTTGTCAATGTAGTAACAATGAAATCATTCATTTAATAGTATATGAAAAAATATGTAAAAAATTAAACATTTATCTTATTCAGATTGGTTTATATAATAAAATAATATACTATTTTTTCATTATCTTTTCAATTTTTTTGTTATTTTTCTTTGCTTTAACTAAATTTAATATTTTTTATTTAATTAAGCTAGGGCGTCTAATATTTTAATATAACTATATAGTTTTAAAATATTAAATAGATGAGTTAAGAAAATACAATTAATTTTTATTCAGATTCAAATCTATCGTTTTAAATGTTAAAAATCAAAGAAATTATTAATTTAATACAAAAATAATTGGATGAATCTACTTTTCTCATTTTAGATTATTTTAATATACCACATGTCAACTACTACTAATTGATTAATAATTAAAAGTAATAAGAATCATAAACTCTGCTAATATTATAAGATAGTGCGGAGTATTATTTGTTTAGAGTTAGGAATTCTAATATTTGCAAAAAAAAGAGAGAGGGAATATTAAATATGTAGCTTTAAAATGTTAAATATATAAGTTAAGAACATGCGATTATTTATTGATCACTGTTAAACATAATCTTTCAAAAATTATAAATTAAAGAAATTATAATTTTGTAAAATAAAGAATTAAACTTAAAATCATAAACACTAGACTCAATTAGCATTCGTACACCATGTATCAAATTTAATTTATTGCATGTTATAGTTAAATATTTTAATATATTTAAAATATGAAATAAATGATATAAGAACATATGATTTTATCGAGGTTCAACTGTAATGGTCCAAGATTTAAGAATTTAAAAAAATCAAAATAAAAAAATAAAAAATTAGAACTAGAGAATTCTTAAAATCAAAACCATATACTCACTTAATTAGTAGTATTAATATATAATATAGTATTATCAAATTTTAATGTGTTGGGTGTTATATTAAAGTGAGCTAAAAACTTTATTATTTTTTAAAGATTATTGTGAATAAAAAGTGATTAAAAGAATAAGTTTATCAATATTGAAGATTATAGTATTATAATTACAAAGTAATTATTTTTTGTCACATGTTATAGTAACTCTAAGTATTTACAGTTCAAAAATATTAGATAACTAATTATTTATATTTTATAGCGCTAATTATTTGTTAAAAATTATTTAAATTCACATTTATAAAGACTAATTCATTAAGAAGTCTGAAATTATTTGTTTGCTGATAAATCTTATTTTATTTGTAGACAAAATGTACACTAAATATATAAAGCTAATAAAATTAATATTTAAAATTTTAAAGAAATATCTTTAAGTAAATGCATTAAAATGGGCATATATAAAAAAAGTTATCCAATCATGTTTTAAATGATTAGATGATTGCAACATGTTATTAAATGCATGCATCATCTATGCATAATCAAAATTTATATCCTTAAATAGGTGTATTTAGTAAACAAATTAATGTAGGGGTAATAAAGTACATATATAAAATATAAATTTAATTAAAAATATAATATAATATATACTTACCATTTTAAGCATTATGGCTTGGAGACATTATGTCTCCAAAACATTTTCCTATAAAAAACTCTATAAATACGGCTCGTGTCGAAATTTTAATTCCGTAAATTTTAATTTTAATTGTGAATTTATTAATTTAATTGCGGGAAGTCCTAGTGGGAAGTCCTAGTGAAGTGGGAATGGCTAGTGATATGGCAGTGGAATGGGAAGGGCTAGTACTGACGTGACATGCAGTTTTTGTGGGAAGAGATAGTGGAAGGGCGACCGGGAGAGGCGCCATCGGAGATACCCTAAACGAATGTGTTTCTTAAACTTTACCGTTGTGGTCCCAAATGCTAACTAATTAAATTAGGTGATTCAATTGTTTGTGCTAAATAATCTAACGAAATAACTAATCGGATGATACATAATTAATTTACTACAAAAACTAATCACATGGGAATTAGTTCGTTATTTATTAATGGGATATCGGCAACTAATATCACGAAACTTTCAAAAAGTTAGGTTTTTCCCACGGATTTTTAAATTGGCAAATAATATCACGAACTTTACTCCGGGTTTGTTTTTTTCCCACGAATGAAAAAATTCATGTTATTTTAATAGATTGAAGAACAATTTTGGAGGGTGTGCTTCAAGAAAAAACTATCTTCAATGATTGAAAAACTTGAATCTTCCAAAATTGTTGTCGAGAAATTACGAAAAAAATCCGTATCATAATATTATTTGTGGGAATATTTCATTCGTGGGAAAAAATAAAAACGGAGTAAAGTTCGTGATATTATTTGTCAATTTTAAAGTTCGTGGGAAAAATCCAACTTTTTGAAAATTTCATAATATTAAATGCAAATATCCCACTATTAATTATAGTCCAACCTCATAATAAACCTTTATCCCAAAGCTTAACATACGATAAATGGCACAACTCTGAATTTGGAGCTCATTTGACTTAGTCATACAAATCCCTTCTCTGATTATGCTTCTCTCTCTCAAAAATTTGGAGTGGAGAGGGTAATCAAGAGTTTACTCTTGGGCTTATTGGGCTTCTCTAAGTGGACTTCATCAACATGAGTTGAGCTGAAGAGAGTCTTAATTCCCTTTATTTATTTGCTAGGCCCAAATATATACACACTTAATATCTTAGATTTTATTCCTTTGAGTTAGCTTAATTCATGCCTTTTTCAACATTTCATTTTGCACATATCCTTCATTGGATCCTTTGAGGAATTCCCATCATTTGCTCATTCGAGTTCGAGTACTTAAAACGCGAACCGAACTTGAGTTCTTTAGGCTAAATGTTTGGCGTTCTTTCAAAAATAACTAAAAGAAAAAAGGCCAGGGTGTTACAACGTTCTCTTCTATTTTTTTTCTCTCTTCTAATTATTCAACCTCAATTAACAATATTATTTGTAGTGTATGATGTATTTTGAAAATAACTAAAAGAAAAAAGACCAGGATGTATTTTGAATTCAATCAAAAGTTGTAACTCATTCACTGAAAGAACCAACATTTCAAACCGATGGGGTTAAGATATTTCATAGCTTCATTATGAATTTAATCTTGAAATCAACATACAAGTTAAATTTACACTTGTTTTTTCATATTGCAATGTGAAATTTGAGTGTGCTATTGGAAAGCACTCACCTATGTGGTACATCAATCCAAATTGGCAAATTCCAACTAAACAAAAGAAAACATATAGTTTCATCGCAATAATATTCAAGATTTTTTTACCACTTTCGGTTATAAACCCAACCTTATAAATAACATATAACTTGCCAATGAATGTGAGAAAACAGCAAAACTCATTACTATTATACATCAAATCTCAACCTTCTTGTCTCCTTGTTCTTCTTCTTCTTCTTTGTGGTTCCACATTTCCTCTACGGCTTCTCATCTTTATCCTGTAAAATCTGTAGATCCATTCCACCAACCATTTAGGCCTTCCATACCCAAGAATCACACAACCCACAATCAGACCAATTACAAATCCACATCCATACCCGGAAACAACAGCCTGCCAACAGAATCCTTCTAGAATACCATAATCACCATCATCATCTTCTTGCAGCATCCCTGTAGGCGAAGACTCTTCACATTTTTGTGATAACGGAAATCCACACAGTCCAGAATTTCCAACATATGATGTATTGTCGAATGTGGGAAACTGGCCACTGGATTGAGGTATCATCCCTGAAAGATGATTCATGGACAGGTTTATCGCCGAAAGAAATTTGAGCTTTGTAAGCTCTGTTGGAATTTCCCCTTCCAATCGGTTTGAAGACAGGTCCAACGACTCGAGTTGTGGCACATTTCCAAGAGATGCAGGTATACCTCCTGTGAGGCAATTGTGAGACAGATTCAGATATATCAAGGAACTCAGATTTCCTATGATGTTTGGGATACTGCCTGAGAATCTGTTGGATGACATGTCGATGGTTGTCAAGGTTTTCAGAATTCTCTTATATTCTCTATCAATACCTTTCACTGTTAATGTCATTGTTATTGTCAATGAATCTATGTATAATCGAGACAGATCTCGTTCTCCTCGGTGAATCTCCCATGCATCCATCATCGCTTTAAAATTCATCAAATATTCATGGGGCAGATTGCCGATGAATGCATTATGGGATATATCAAAAACTTGCAGCATGGGGAATGGAAGAGTAGCATTGGAAGTGTGAGAAGGAATGGTACCACTAAAGTTGTTGGATCTCAATATGAGGACACAAAGATCAATGAGATTTCCAGTCCAAACTGGAAAGGTGTCTTGTATTCTATTGTTTCCAATATCGAGAACTTGCAGATTTGGACAATTGGAAAGGGATTGGGGAAAAGATCCTGCCAATTTATTAGAATTTAAGTCTAGTGACTCGAGACTACAACCCATTGGAAATGTAGTTGGGATGAATCCTGTGAGATGATTCTTGGATAAATCCAAAACTTCCAAATGCCTCAAATTTCCAGTTTCAGGAGGAATTATACCTCTGATGCTGCAATTAGATGCTCTAAAGCTGGAAAGAGAAGTAGACAAGTTCCGAATGGAAGCTGGAAGGATACCATTCATCATCGGATTGTTACTGATATCCAACCAAAACAAATTTGGGCAGTTTGTTAAGGAAGAGAGAAATCCCAATTCTTGATTCGGCGAGTCTACTCCAGTCAGATTATTTTCGCTGAGGCTAAGGACTTGCAGCTGTCTTAGATTAGCAAAGTTGGGAACGGGACCAGTGAATGAGTTACTGCTCAAGTATATCGCAGTAAGCTGAGAAGCATTGGTGATAGAGGTTGGAATTTCACCTGCGAGTGTGAGTCTGTTATAATATAAATCAAGCAATAGGAGATTGACTACCAGTTGAATATGGAAGAGCGGATAGTAATAATTCAAGTTTGATAAATTAAGGTTGCATTCGTTTTCCTAGATATATTGAGGGTTCAACTTAGTCACTTCCTATTGTTAGTCTGTTAATCGCTCATGTAATTACTGCATTCACAAAAAAATTACCTAACTCAGAGGTGGAAATATTTTAATTTTTTTCAAGTGTTAAAATATACAACGAATTCACTAATTTTACATGTGTGATGCTCTCCATCTCAAGGTAATTGAGTCGTATTCTTTTTTTGTTTGTTTCAAGATAGTTGAGTCATTTTCTTTTTTTTTTTGGTAAAAACTTTATTTCCTCGTTTACTTTACTTTCTCTTATATTATTCCATCTCTTACTTTCCTCTATCTACTTTAACCTTTAACAAATCAATTTTTTAAATCACGTATCCAAAAGAAATGCTCCAACTACTTTGGGACGGATGGAGTATGTATAAATGTGGAGATGTTCATATAGTACTTTTTGTGCAGTGAGAACGTGAAGCTTTTTCAACCCATGGATCACATTCACAATGATCCATGGCCGTAGTTGCATATGTTGGAGTGGTCATTTTTTATAACAACTCGGCTGAAATTCCGCCTGAAATTTTGTTAATTAACGAATTTCCCATTGATCATCGCAAGAATTATATGCAATTTCTGATATGCAAGCTGTAAAATGAAATATATTTGAATATCCAAAATAAATACTTCTACAAATCATTAAGGAAATAAAAATAGATCTGCATACCTTGAAAGTCGTTCTCACCCAAATACAACTCCCTAAGCATGCTCATGTTCCCAATTTCGAATGGGATGTTACCATTGAGATTGTTGTCGACTAATAGCAAGGTCTCAAGATGTGTGCATTTCCATATATTTTGTGGAATATGCCCTTCAAGTTGATTCCCATAGAGCTCAAGTGTTTTGATGTTTGAGATATTGCTGCTGCACAGATCACTTGGGAGCCAACCTAATAGTTTGTTAACCCTAATATAAGTAATATACCACAAATTTGACAGAGTTAAAGAACAAAGTATTAAATAGTTTTATTTTTCCACGAAGGGAGCGTGGATCGGATATTTCAAATTATGGACATACCTTGTAAGTTGTTACGAGACAGATGTAATTCCTCTAAGTTAGGAAGACTGTGAAAAGTTGGGATATTTCCAGACAAACCGTTGTTGGACAGGTTTATGATTTTCAATGAAGATATGTTGAATAGTGAAGATGGAATGTTTCCGGTGAGAGAGGAGGCTGAGATGCTCAACTTCTCTAACCGTGAAAGATTCCCTATTTCTTCAGGGATCATTCCTGCATTTTTGGAAGTAGAAAGATAACATGAGACTATGAGAGGATGGCTTTTTCAACACGTTTATAAAAAAGAATTACTCCCTTCGTCCCGAATAAGGAGTCCATAGTTGACTTGACAAGGGCTTTAAGAGAAGTAAAGTAAAAGATGAAACAATTAATGGAATATGAAGTCTCACTTGTGGGACGGAGGGAATTTATATTTTAATAACGACCATTCCTCCATTATTATTCTCTCTCATTCATGCTAACTCTTACTCCGTGGTAACAGAGTAGAAAGAATTGCATGTCAAATGTGTATGTTGAATGATTTTATATAGAAACGAAATATAATATAGAAATCACACCCCATATATATCTAATTAAAAATAGAGGCATATGCATAATACCTCTGAAATCATTAGAGCCGAGCCACAACATTTTAAGCATACTCAAATTTCCAATTTCACTTGAGATTTTTCCACTGAAATGATTGAGAGCTAATGCTAACCGCTGAAGCTGTGTGCATTTCCATATGTTTGATGGAATTTCTCCGAAAAGTAGGTTGTTCCAAAAATGAAGTACTTGAATATTTGGAAGATTGTCGCATATATCACTTGGGATATTTCCAGACAAACTGTTGTTAAAGAGTTTCATGCATTTCAATGAAGATATTTTGAACACTGAAGATGGAATATTTCCTGTCAGAGAGGAGGATGGGATGCTCAACACCTCTAACTGGGAAAGATTCCCTAGTTCTTCAGGGATTATTCCTGCATTTTTAGACGTAGGAAGAGATTAGGAAACTCTTTGATTAATCTTCCCATTATGCTTATGAGTAAGTTTCGTTTGAATAGGCGTTTATGGGCTTAGTACATGTTTGAATAGTACTAAAACTGATTTAATTAAATATTCCTTCCCTTCCTTAAATTTCGTCAGAGAGGATCTTAAGAAATGTAATGAAAACTGGAAAGTGAGTTGAAAAAGTTAGTGGAGAGCGTGAGTTCTACTTTTATATATTAGTTTTACAATAAATTGTTAGTTGAAATGAGTTAATGGAATATGAGTCTACTACAAAAAATGGTAAAAAAGTGAAATGTGACAAATTTTGGTGGGACGGACATCAATGAAAACATATGACAAAATTTAAGACACGAATGGAGTAGTAAATATTTTGACAATGACATTCATCCTTTATTGCTTTTTCATATGAATATAATATTCATGGAAGTGTATGGAAACATACTACGAAAATGACCGAATTCATAGGAAAATTAAAGAAATTCCAGTTTCTTGAAAATAAAATTTATTAATATTGTCAAGCTGACTGCAAAATAATAAAACTCACATTCTCTAAGTCATCTAAAATCCCTAGGATTGTAAAAGGAAATAAAAAGAAATTACAAAAATAAAAATAAAATTTGCAAAAACTATAAATTGGAAATAATAGCTTTCAAATAATTTATCCATTTCAAATTATGGAATTGTATTATAGAAATTATATGTAGAGGTAGTAAAAAGGAGATGCGTTTACCTGTGAAATCGTTAGCACCGAGCAACAACTCTCTAAGCATACTCAAACTTCCAATTTCACCTGGGATTTTTCCATTGAAATGATTTTTAGATAATGCCAGCTGCCGAAGATATTTGCATTTCCATATATTTGGTGGAATTTCTCCAGAAAGTTGGTTGTTCCAAATATATAGTACTTCAATATTTGGGAGACTATTGCACATATCACTTGGGAGCAAACCCGATAGACTATTATTGTTAAGTCTAATTTCTCTAAGGAAAGACACGTTGAATATACCATGTGGTATGGATCCACTCAATCGATTATTGGACAAGTTTAACATTTGGAGCATCGAATTGTTAGACAAAGATGCAGGAATTGTACCTAAGAAAGTGTTGTTGTACATATAGAGTTTCTCTAGTTGAGGTAAACTGCCCAACCATGTTGGAATTTCACCGGTGAACGAATTCACTCCCAAATTCATCACCTTCAAACGACGCAGTTTAGAGAGCTCAAATGGTAAGATTCCCGTGAAACTGTTGGAACTGATATCCATATATTTGAGAAACGAAAGGTTTCCGAGATGTGGAGATACAGTTCCAGCAAGGTCGTAGCCTGAGAGATTCAGAGCAGTGACACGGCCGTGTTTGAGGCCACACGACACACCAATCCAATTACAAGCTGAAGTATTTTGAGACCAATTGGTGCTCAAGATAGCATAAGGGTCGGATGTGATGGAGTTTTTGAAGGAAATAAGTGCATTTTTATCAGTAATAGAATCCAAGGAGAGGGTAAAGCTATTTAAGAATAAGATTGAAAAAAGAAAGGAAAAAATAAAATTTCCCATTAATTGTCTGCTTAGTTTTATTTGATAGACGGCGTTCTCTATAACAGACTCTTTATATATAATTATCATTTGATATAAATGGAGTATGATTTTTAATTTTTTTTTTGTTGATATTTATTTTATTCCATTTGATTTGTAAGTATTCAATTTATTTGCGTCTTCGTCAATAAAATATACGCCAAAATATGCATGTGGAATTTATTAATGGGATTCTAGTGAACGTACATATGACGATGAGAAGGATATTCTAATGTGGAAATTTATGTGTACTTACATAACTAAGAACAGGTTAAGAAACAAATGAAAACGATGACTATATATGTGTCGTGTATTAAATGGGGTAAAGCGATGGTCGTCATAAAACAAATGGAGTATACAAGATGTGAAGATTTTATACTCCCTCCGCTCCACAATATGAGTCGCTCTTATTGTGTACACGTATTTTAAGAAATGTAAAGAAAAGTCAGTAAAGTGAAATATGAGACTCATTTTTTTATATTAGTTTTATAATAAAATTTGAATGAAGTGAATTAGTGGAACGTGAATCCTACTTACCATTTATGATAAAAATGAAGTGTGACTCTTGTTGTGGAACAAACCAAAATTACAAAGTGCGACTCTCATTATAGGACGGAGGAAATATATGATTTCAATTAAATTCACAAATATGAAAATAAAAAGATTGAGTAAGCAATGTGAGTCGTCGTCGTCAACTCGATCTGTGATTAGATGGAAGATAATTTCGTATTACGAGAAAAGTTTGGATAGAGAAACAATTAAATGTATTGACGAAATTTTGGAAAAACAATTTCCATAATGTCTACATTTTAACATTACATGTTCAATAGGGAAAATGAGGCTGGGTCGTCATCAGCTCAAGTCTTTCGACAATTGTTTTTATGATATTCCTTGTTGCATATATATGTGCTGTGAATTAATTTCAACGAAAAGTGCAAGCTTCCTCATTTCATTATTTGATTGGGATATACTACTCATATATCGGCATGAATTTATATGAGCAAACTACAAGAATAGGCCTTTCTAGTGTGGGCTGAATTAGAACTTGAGATCTTGTCAGCCCAGTTATAAATGGTTTTGCCTAAATAAATGCGGAGTATTGATCAACGTATCAATCATATAGGCCTATTAGCGGTATAGTCTTGCACGAAAACAAAAAACAAAAAAAAACAAAAAAACATTGATATAATTATTATTGATCAACCCACCTTCTCAGGTTAGAAAAATATAAGTAGTGATCAAGAATGTCTCTCCATATCATACATACGGATCCAATTTTATTATTTCGGTTTGTCCATAAAATATTATCCACTTTATTTATTTATTTATTATTTTTAGTAAATGAACCTCACTTGTTAAAATGAAGATTTGAATTGGAATGGAGAAACCTCCGTTGAAAGAGGACGATGAAATTGGAGAAACTTGTAGAAGACGAAACTGTCGACTAAAGAAGGAGAGAAACCTGAGAGAAAAGGGGATATTCATGAATGACTACATTTTGGCAAAAGTTACATCAAATTACAATTAAAAGCCTTATATATGGTCTAAGTAAAAAGGCTAACTAACTAATAACAACTAATTACATTTGATTTTTCTAATTTCAACATCACTTTCCAATAACTCATTACACTCACATATGATTTTACACTACGATCATCTTAACTTATATTTCAGACATGTTTAAAAATACGCTGTGATTTATCAGCAAAGTTTATGGTGGATAGAACTACTTTTATATGACATTACATACTTTAATCGAGGAAATTGAAAATTGTAGAGATCCGAACAAAGTTAAATATAAACTAGTTGAATAACATCAAACATCAAATCCTACGCAACTAATACAATGTTTATTGTGTAGATTTATCTGAACATTATGGATTGCTACATGAAGCAAACATACGGCAGTTATCAGCATTCACTTGACATATGGAATTCTACATTGTATCATTTTCTTTGTGTTTCATATCGTGCTGTTTGTTATGATACTTGACAAAGCTATCCATATTGAAAGAATAAAAAAAAATCAATAATAGACAAGTACAAAGGGACAAAAATTATACATGGAAATATTGAATGTGTCGCATCTTTTTTGAAGACAGTCTTCAGTACATAGCTCCTTACTTGCACATGATTTATGAAAATTTAATCATTTATTTGTTTTAAACGGAGATATTTTTAGCAGTAAATAATACACTCTCCGTCTTAAGAATATACAATTTTTTCCTTTTTATTCCGTCCCATACGAATATGTATTTTCCAATTTTGGAAACTTTTTTCTCTCCATTGAGGTGAGACTAATTCTCCACTAACATTAATACTTTAATTACTTTTTCTTGCTACATGTCTCCTATTTTACCAATTGCACATTAAAACTCGTCTCCAGCCAAAATTGAATGTTTTTATTGGACGGAGAAAGTAAGATGCAACGTTGTAGATGTTATTGGGACTTTATTTATCTTCATGTATGGACTAAGCCCATCACTGTTGTTCATCCTCGCTAGTCGCTATAATTTTCATTTTCAAGAGAATCAATACTTGTAATATTTGTCATTTTAAAGAAATTTAATGCTAAGTATGATTTTCAATATTACCTATAAGAAAGTAATTTTAATTATTTTTGTCTTGAACACTAATAGTTTAGATGGTATTAGTATGATTTAAAGGTATGTAGGATGTTGAAAAATATGCAAAGGATAAAGCATACTAACAAAATATGAAGAAAATCTGTATATATATTGGTTCGTCTTCGTCAACTAAACTTGTCATATTTCTATTTTTTCCTTTAAAATTATCAATTAGAAGTATTCAAGTATTACTATTATATGAGGTGTCTATGAATTTCTAACAATTTGAAGATAAATAGATTGACTTGTGTAAATTTATTCGAGTCTTTTTTGGGGCTTCCCAATCAGTCAAGTCATTATTCCGAGCAGCGGCGATGAAATGGGCCACTCACCCCTTAAAAGGCCTCATAAGGGGGAGGGTTATCCACGCTTATATAGATTAGATTGGATCATCACCAAGTCGATGTGGGACAGAATGAGAGAATTTAACACGCCCCTCACGTGTGGGCCAGAAAGGACATCGGTCTTCCATCACGTGGGTAGGCAATGCAAGAGATATAAGAGAGAACCATCATCGATGTGGGCCGGAAAGGACATTGGTCTTCCACTCGTGAGGTAGATAAGAGATAAAGAGAAATTCATCATCGACTTGGGCTCGCTCTGATACCATATTAGAAATGGGTCACTCACCCCTTAAAAGGTCTCATAAGGGGGAGGATTATCCACGCTTATATAGATTAGATTGGATCATCACCAAGTCGATATAGGACAGAATTGAGAGAATTTAACAAAAACAATTTTCAGATTGTCATGATCTGCATAGACTATATTGTATTACGTGATCAACACAGGTCGTCATCGTCAAACTTCTATTTTTGTTTTGAAATTTTGCGAAAAAATCTATCTCAGAACAAATATCTATCAAATTTGATAAAACTAGCTAATACAATATTTCTTTTACATTTAATAGAATTAATTTTAAAGGTATAAAGATAAATGGATAGACTTGTATAGATTAATATCGACGATTTGACTCTATAAATTAAACAGCTATTCACTGTGAATAACAATCACAAACCTATATAATAAACAAATTACTACTAGTAGTATATAATTTCGTTAAGACATGATGTTTGATATTTTTATCTTTATATTATTTTATATTAATTCGCAATGGTCAAGTCGTCTATATAAATCTTACAAGTCCATATTTGGTACTTTTTTTTTCCAAAATGTATTTAATCCGTCCGGAAGAATAGTCAATATTTGGAAAAAAAAAAAAAAAAGATTTTTGATCATCCAGATATACGTGTAAAGTGTTTAACTTCATTTAATATTGGTAAAAAAACATAAATTTTTAAAGGTTAACGTCCTAATGTGGACTCGAACTCGTAAGTTATTGTTTGAACATTAACCACTTTACTTATTGGTCAAGACACACACTAGTCTGTTAATTTCTAATCCTAAAAATATTTTGTTTCATATTTAATGGTCGCATAAAAAATAAATGATCAGATATGATTTGACCGTATTATGATTAAATGTTAATATATTTAATCAAATTAAAGTCCGAATTGATCTTATACATTTATACAATAAGTCTACATCTACACATCATATACGTAAATGTGTAAGATTCCGATTCTAGATAATATGTTTTGATGAATATTTAACATATATAATCTGAATACGACTTCAGATAAAGAATTAACACAAAAAACTCAAGAAATTAAACATGAATTAAACCTAATCGAAAGACTCAATGTTGAAATTAACGTGCTGTGATCTATTACTTGGCGACATAATCTTTCCACTGTGCGCGCAGGCCTTGTAGTTACACATTTCGGACGTGCGTGGGCCGGTGTGCGTATGCTTCTATGGTGTCTTGGACTTCGACATGGTCATTCTTGGCTGCTCCTCGGGTCCGTATGTATCACTATTCTTTTGGTCCAAATCATTCCATCTTTCGTTCAAAGTCTATTTCAGCTCATTAATTATAAGTTAAATATTTTAGGTTGAATGAAAGAAATAAGCAATTTTCAGATTGTGAAGATGTCTATATATACAATACGTGATCAACGGGGTAAATGAGGCTGTGGGTCATCGTCGACTCAAGTCTTCAAACACTTTTTCTACGTTAAAATATGAATAAAGAAATCTAGCATTAAATGTAGTTCATTATATTGCAATTATATGTGCTGTGAAAATTATTTACTTTTACCAATTTTGCAAATGGATGGTTGGTACAAGTTAACAGATGAAATAAAACTAAGATAATGGATGGCTGGTTCTTATTTAAAGGGGCACATATGATATTATTGTCAAATGCTTGTTCATTTTGGTGCGAATTATTTTCAATGCTCAGACTGTCGATACATCTTCCTTGTTGGATTTTGCAGACTCAGGTTAAAATTATAGGAGAAGCAAAAAAATTTTATTTTCAGCGTAGTTATCTTTTCAGAAGTTACTTTATAAAACAATTTTAATAAAGTAACTTTCGAAATTGAACGAGCACAACCCGGCCACTTTTCTTAACAAAATTGAGTAATCTGCGACTAAAGGATGGATATAATTTAAAAGAGGGCAATAGAAAGAGGGAGAATTTAATGTTCAAACAACCTAACAATAATGGGCTATAAAAATTATATCACACCTTAATTAAATCGGGAGATTTAATCACTTAGAATCCATTAAGTCGGAAGATTTATTTTCATCTAATTAATTAATAACCCAATTTTGGAGATTTAAACAGAATGAAATAATTAATCAGGCAAATTAACAACATAATTAAATTTGAAAAGTTTGTT